>NC_134895.1:27443184-27743184 GCF_041734735.1 Babylonia areolata
ATATGGGTAAAACGCCAGTTAACGCCTCTAGGCAGAGTAGCAATTCTAAAATCTATTATTCTTTCTAAACAGACTCACCTGTGGCTGCTTTTGCCAAACCCACCAGATACATTTGTAATACATGTCAACACATTTGTTATAAGTGTGTTTGGAACAATAAACCAGATAAAACTAGCCGTAAAACTATTCATAGAAGTGTAAAAAAAAAAAAAAAAAAAAAAATGGTGGCATTGGTCTTCCTGATGTCAAATTGTTTGCCTTCGCTTTAAAGCTTTCCCTGATTCGTAAAGCTGAAAAATCAAATCACAAGTGGAAGCATCTTCTGTTATGTGACTTCCCCCAGTGGTCAGTTACTGACAAATATGGTCCAGAGTTTATCTTAAATGTTGCCTAATATAACCAGTTCTGGACAAATGTCCTTGAAAGTTATATACTATTATCAAATTCATTACGGACCAAGTATTGTTCTAATGTCAAGTGTATATGCTTTAGTAACCTGACAATTGAGCATATAATTTTTCACTGTAGCTTGATGAAGCCTTTTGTACACGAAAGTGTGTCTTCACAAGTGAATGAGAACGTTGATGTTTTTGACTTTTTGCATTCATTATCAGTTGTTTCGCTTGTCAGTTTAACGACTTCTCTCTTACGAAGTCCTTTAAGTAATTTCCTGTAACTGTATTTAGAGGTTGGTTTTTTTGTTTTGTTTTTCGTTTTTGTTTTTTTTTTGTTTTGTTTTGTTTGTCTTCCAAATTTCACCCACATTTTTACCCTCATTTGCCATGTTTCCCCCAACCCTCCATTCATCCACATCTCCCACCCCTTCTAACCGAAAATACTCAGATGTATTCATAAATACTTTAACAAAATGTCTTCAATCACCGATATGTGCGACGGGACATTAAACAAAAATTCCTCCTCCATAACCAGTTCTGGACAAATGTCCTTGAAAGTTATATGATTTTCTTTTATAAATGTGAACCAATTTAAAAAAAAAAAAAAAAAAAAAAAAAAAAAATCAGCGGAACTGTTCGCTGAGCCATTGTGTTATAATAATCGAATGCAAATTGGTAAAATGTACATTATATCCAGACTGCTCAGTAATCATGACGTGTTTTGTCTTGCACAGTTTTTTGATGATGATGGTAAAATTCTTTCAGATGTACGGTTCAAAGAAACATTTCATTTGCACATTGATTTTCTTACTTTTGCTGGATATAAATCGGCAATAAACGACTTAGTTAAAAACTATAATATTACTGTGGAGAGCAACAGACACATAGATACTTCGCTCCGCTTCAAACACTTGTTTTCTGTTTCTAAATGCACAAGACCATTATTATGATGTGCTGATTGAAAATAACATGAAACCAAAATATTGCAGCAAATGGGACTTAAAGCTTTTGATGCATCATAACTGGAAATTGTGTTTTATGCATACACACAAGATAATTGATGTAAAACTGAAATGGTTTCAGGTAAAAATAATACACAGATGTTTATGTACAAAATTTATTTTAAAAGAGATTGGTGTTACTGATAATGACAACTGTAGTTTTTGTAGAGAACACAGACAGTATTAATCATGCTTTCTAGAAGTGCAATTATGTACAAACGTTTTGGAACGCTTTAACAGATTTGTTAAAAGAGAGATGTGTAAACGCAGAAAATTTAAAGATAGCAGAATTACTTGTGTTATTTGGATACGATGTGACATTAACAACTGACGCTGTTTTATGCTTTATAATTTTGTTTGCAAAGTATTACCTATACTTATGTAAAATTGAAGACAGCTTTCCACAAACATCAGTTGTTTTTTTAACAAACTAAAAACTCGATATAGAATTGAAAAACGTAATGCATGTATTAACTTTAACTTTGCCACTTTCTCTGCCAGATGGCTGCCTTACAAAATGTTGATCACATGTGATTAGTAATCTGTTCATGATTAACGAAAGTTAACCACCCATGTATGTGTGTATATGTGTATGTACATGTATATGTATGCATATATATATATGTATGTATGTATGTATGTATATGTGTGTATATATATATATATATATATATATATATATATATATATATGTCTGTGTGTGCGTGTGTGTGTGTGTGTGTGTGTGTTTTAAATTGATATTCGCAAGAAATGAGTTTGATGTTCACTTGCTGTGAACGTACTCCAAGTTTGTATTGTTTAACAGCTTGTATGAGATCTTAAGGCCAGACACGGTAGTGAAATTTTGACCAAAATCATGATTTTTGTGATTTTCGTTTTTTCGCATAATTTGCTTCTTCAACGAGACTTTATAGTCATTTTCATATTTTGTACTAAATTGGTCGCAAAAGGTGTTATATTTGCAAATGAAATTTGCTTCCTGATGTTGATTTTGTCTGAATTTTTCAAACATCGTCCAAAAATGTTGATTTTACACCTTAGCAACGTATACTTTCATTTTCCGAAGCCTATCATATCGCATATCAACAGAAACAGCGTCATCTTGTGAATGCACAGACCTGGTTCTTTTATTTGTTGAAACGGACTATAAAACACTGCGAGCGATTTTACACACACACTGTATCGCGCGAACTTTCCCGAGTTTTCCTAAATAAGGGCATAGAGTATTATGACTATGCAGTTTCATTGATGAGACTGACACCAGTGGAAATTTCAGCCAATCAGATTTCATTTCGCTGGGTTTCAACCAGCCTTCGGGCACGCTCGGCTCCCTCCGTCGAGAAGCCAAAATGGCCGTCCAATAACAATAATGTGAACGCGCTGACATGAAAGTGTTTTTTCTCGTCAATTGTTGATTATTTTGCCAGCTAAGACATCTCCTGGATTCATCATGCCTCGGCATAAGCAAGGAAAGAGATGATTGCACTTGGTAGCTGCTGCAAAAGCAAAATGGGCCAAATGTGATGCGGCAGGGACTGAAAGCGTGGCTTCGAAGAAACGGCAAAGCTTGCCATGTGCTGCGATGGCTGTGGTTATGAAAAGTGCGAATTCTCATCCCCACGAACTGGATTCAATGACGAAAAGAATACAGGTTTTGAAGTAAACAACAGGATGACCATGCTGAGCCATGAACTGGGAGGCAGCTACACTTCTCTTCAAACCTTCAGCACTGTCATGGGAATACCAGGCATGCGTTTGAAAACTTTCCAGACCCATGACAAGAAAGTAACAGGTATGTTTGTGAGGGTTTTTTGATGGTTAAAAAAACCTTTATCTTTAACTGTGCAGTACAAATACACACAAGTGTGCACACATCCCTGCACTGATAACCACTAGTGAAACATTACACTGTCAACCACTGAATCAGTCACTCAGGCAAAGTTTTGCTTGTTCAGTCTTGACTATGATCCATGTGTGTGTGTGTGTGTGTGTGTGTGTGTGTGTGTGTGTGTGTTCATGAATGGTTGAATGCATGTATATCAGTTATGTGTGTAAATTATGCACAGTGTGTGTGTGTGTGTGTGTGTGTGTTCATGAATGGTTGAATGCATGTATATCAGTTATGTCTGTAAATTATGCACAGTGTGTGTGTGTGTGTGTGTGTGTGTGTGTGTGTCTCATTGCAATATTATATATTTATGTATGTGTATATGTGTATGTGTGTGTGATATTTAGACTCATCACCTGAGGAAGGAAAGTAAACTATGTAAATGATATAGTTGTGAGCACAGCACAAACATCTCACAAACATTATGCATTTTTCAGCTGCTGAAATTGAATCAGGGTCAACACTCTTAGAATGCACGGCAGCTACAATCCGGCAGGCGTATGCAGAGACCGTTGAAGACCTGCAGGAGGCACTGGATAAAGGTGAAAATCCAGTCATCAATATCAGTGTTTCATATGATGGAACATGGCAAAAGAGAGGATTCACATCACTGTATGGTGTTGGCATCTGCATCAACATCCTGACCGGTCTTATCATTGACTACTGTGTGCTTTCCAAGTATTGTCATGCATGTAAGCTAGCAGAATCAAAAAATCTTCCTGATCCTGAGCTTGCTGCTTGGAAGGAAGCACATGCCCCAGGCATGGAAAGTGACACTGCAAAAATCATGCAGAAGGAGTACGCCACCCTACGACGTCTCAACAACCGAGAGGAGGAGGCCAGGGATCCAGATGCCTACCAAGCAGGAGGACACTAGCTTGTAAGTACCCCCTTCCACTGTGCTCTCCAAAACTGCTCTCATATCAGGAGTATGGGAAAGCCAGACCACTGGAATGTGTCTGCCAATCTGTGTAAACCATTTCACGTTCTTTGTGAATTTGTCATCATGTGAGCTGTGAACTGGATTATTATTGGCCACAAAACACTTCAATTTCAACTTCTTCTCTTACCTGGTGGTTGCTGTGCTGTGGATTAACATGCTGGGTGAGTAAGTTGTACTCTTTTACCACTTGTGCTGAACAACACTCAACCAGTAAAGTTTCTGTTCTTCTTTCTCCGTTTTCTGGGTTTTCTGTTTTTCGCACTCTACGCACATTTCAAATGGCTAAAACTTCCACAGAAATAAACACAGAGCCTTAAAATGTGGCATGGTGCTTCTTTAACCTTCACCGTACTTTGTGGGTCTGACAGACCCATTTTTGCCTTAAAAAATGCCTTTAAAATATATTTGGTGTCCGATTAATTTGAAATTTCATGACTTTTGTTGTCACAACATATGCATCATTTTAGTAAATTAATGTACACTTAACTGATTAGTTAATCAGTTACGTAATTGTGAAAATTTTTACCTGCATTCCTACGTTGTGGGTCTTACAGACCCATACTCCCCAAAGAAGAGAAAACACTAAGTACCCTTATTCGTAATTCGTGGGTCTCTCAGACCCATACTCGCAAAAGAAGGGAACAAACCAATAATCCCTTTGTACTACGTGGAACGAAGTGATTGTGCGTACATGACTGATGACACATAGGCTACCTCACTGCTTCTGTAGTTGGCTGGCACATCGCATCCGGCTCTCACGGAGAACACAACAGTACAGCAGGCTACCGGTGTCATTGCCTCAGGCAAGTTATATTTTGATGATTATCAAGTTTATTAATTGCCATCAAGTTAGCTTGCCATCTGTTCGATACTTTAGGTCGATTCCAACATCACCATCTCTGAAGGCATCAGTAAGCATTGCAGAGAACATGAGGCTGAACAGCGTTGGAGCCAGGACGCAGCCTTGCTTGACACCATTTGTGACAGCAAAAGGAGCAGATGTTTCGCCATTGTCCTGGACTCGAGCCTGCATGCCTTCATGGAATTGGCTGACCAAGGAAATAAATTTCCGAGGGCATCCGTGCTTTTTTTTTTTTTTTTTGTTTGTTTTTGTTTTGCTGCCCCATCATCTGCGCCGTTTCAGTGGCATTACTCCCACGCCGCTCATTTAGATTCCCCCATACACGGCCACACCCGGGTTCGTCCGTCGCAGTCCCAGCGTCGGCAGTCCACAGGGAACCATCGATGTTAGGTCGCCTGGAGGCCACACACCAGAGGAGACCCTGCACTGCTGCTGAGTCACTTCAGTGGTGTTCAGTGGTGCCTGTTCTGTTTTAACGTACTTAGGACACCACCTACTAAGCCCCCTACTAACGACAATAATGGCTTAGTCGCGGAGCCAGACTGAGCGAGCGTCTCTCCCAGAGTGGAGACCGCCACCACGTCCCTCAAACAACAGCCCCCCCATGAATCTGCCGACACTGACGACATTGACAGGACTCACCCAAAGCACGGAAGTGGAGGGGTATCGAAACTGAGGTCACCATGAGAGCAGGGCATGAAAGGTCACAGACTTTGAGACTATTTTGTTTATATTGATGACGATGAAGGGGGAGGAGGATGACGATGATGATGACGATGTTGCTATGGAGGTCCATTTTGGTTTGGGACTGCGTGACAAGGCTGTACTCTACGCTTCCTGTCATAATGATATCCCGGCGTTAACCAGGCCCGAGAGATACAGACACTTGCAGTGTTGGTCAGGTAATTAGAGCAACACACCCAAAGACGCATCCTTGAAGTGGATGACACTCGACTGTGTGGTCCCAGTCTCCCCATTTAAGCCCACAGCACACTCAACTCTGGGTAGGAGCCGGCCACGGGCCGAAAAACCCACCTCCGCTGGGATTCGAACCCGCGTCCTCCCAGCCGTCAGTCCGCGACGCTAACCACTTCGCCACGGCGGCTGGTAGGGCATCCGTACTTGGCCATGATCTTCCACAGTCCCTCTCTACTCACGGTGTCGAAGGCCTTGGTGAGGTCGACATAGGTGGAGAACAGAGCAGCATTTTGCTCCTGACATTTCTCTTGCAGCTGCCTTGCAGCAAACACCATGTCGGTGGTTCCGCGTTCTTTCCGGAATCCACATTGGCTCTCAGGCAAATGACCTTGGTCAAGGTGTGCTGTGAGGCGGTTTAGTAGGATCCTGGCAAGTATCTTGCCTGCGATGGAGAGCAAGGAAATGCCCCGATGGTTATCACAGGCTTGCCGGTTCCCCTTTCGCTTGTACAAGTGAATGATAGATGCATCTTTGAAATCCTGGGGGATCATCTCTTCTTTCCACATGAGTGAGTACAGCTGATGGAGCTTCTCAGTCAGCACAGTGCCTCCATCGTTGTAGACCTCTGCTGGTATGGAGTCTGAGCCAGGTGCTTTGCCACTGGATAGCAGATGGATTGCTTTCTGGGTCTCAAGAGGTGTTGGCGGATCGTCCAGTGTTTCGTTGATGGGGACTTGTGGGAGACGGTCTATGGCTTCATCATTTATGAAGGAAGGGCGATTTAAGACACTGTTGAAGTGCTCAGCCCAGCGTTCGATAATTTTCTCCTTCTCGGTGATCAAGGTATTCCCATCTGCACTGAGGAGGGGGGATGATCCTGAGGATGTGGGGCCGTAGACTTCTTTTAAGGCATCATAGAACCTCTTCATATCGTGCCTGTCAGCATATCCCTGGATCTCATCAGCTTTGTCACTCAGCCACTTATCCTGCATCTGGCGTAACTTTTGCTGAACAGTCCTGCGGATGGCATCGTACACATCCTTTTTTGATGTGGACTTTGGGTTGCTCAGGTAGGCTTGATGCAGACGGCGTTTCTCATCCAGAAGCTGCTTGATTTCATCACAGTTTTCATCAAACCAGTCTTTGTGCTTTCTGGTCATGGGTCCCAGGGTCTCTGAAGCTGTACTATAGATCAGCTCAGGCAGGGTCCTCCAGTCAGACTCCACATTCTGGTTGTCCAGAGAGGCGGATTCCAGACGATCTTCCAGCAGCTCCACAAAGGACTGTTTGATGGTGATGTTTTTCAGCTTAGCGATGTTAAGCCGTTTTGGAGCCTTCTGGCCTTGGGGGCGTCTCTTGGGCTGGATTCGAATATTCAGCTTCGAGACTACAAGGCGATGGTCTGTCCAACACTCGGCGCCGCACATGGTCTTTGTTACACGTACATCTTGCCTATCCCTTTTCCTGACGATGACATATATATATATATATATATATATATGTGTGTGTGTGTGTGTGTGTGTGTGTGTGTGTGTGTGTGTGTGTGTGTGTGCGTGCGTGTGTGTGCGTGCGTGTGTGTGTGTGTGTACACCCGCACATTCCAATATTCCGTTGCTCCTACAGTACACATGCAAACACACACATACCTCATCCTCTACACACACACGAACACACACACACATGCGCGCGCGCACAGAGCTCTCCTGACGTGTATACTTACACGCTCGCGCACGCACACAAATACACACACACACACACACACACAAATATATATATATATACAGAGGCTGCCACACATACACACACACACACATACAGAGGCTGCCACACACAGACACACAGACACAGACACACACATACAGAGGCTGCTATTGATTGGCCGGAAGAGGGGTGGGAAAAGATCTGATGACAGGAACGTGTTGCTCAGTCTATTGAAGTTGGAAAAGCCCACATTAATTTGTATGGGTCTGTCAGACCCACGATGTATGAATAGGGGGTAAGCTCTGGATTCCTTCTTTAGCGAGTGTGGGTCTGTGAGACCCACTAAATATGGATAAGTGGGAAAATAACCAAGTACGGTGAAGGTTAAGTATGGTGCTTAAAAGTACGCATTGCTTTTTTGAAACAAAATGTATAGTTATGTTTTATTTGAATTTTACTTAGAACAATTGGTGCAATATAACTGCGTTGGCCAAAAAAAATTCTCAAAAATATAAATTTGTCATTACATCAAAAAGCTATCCATACTGTTATAGATATTAACATTCCTAAACTAGATCAAAAAACAGATTTTGGCTAAGTGCAATTGAAAAAAAGCCTTAGGCTTTTAAAAAATTTTGTTTGGCAGCCATCTTGGACTGTTTCCATGGCAACCGGAGGTCCAAACACCAAAAAAAAAAAAAGTTTTGAACTTCCCAGTAAATATACTTTCAAAGTGTAATACATTTTAAATTAAGGCAACAAACACCTCTGATATGAACTTTACTGTAGTGTCTGGCCTTAAGAAATGCATGATAATTCTCCATGATAATAACCAACCTGCTTGGCTGTCTGTCAGTCTGTTTGTCCGTGTGTTTTTTGCGTGTGCTTTTTTTTTTTTTTTTTCCTAAATGCAGTTAGGATATTGCTGTTGTTGTTGTTACTGTTTTTGTTGTTGTATAATATCAACCTATCAAAATGGATTTTTTTAAGTTAAAAAAAAATGGATGTTACTTCATTAACTGGAATAAACATAACAGAAATTGTACGTGACAGACCCCACACGAATCGACAGAGGCGGACATCTTAGATTACAGTGTGCCGCATTCACTCAATAATTCGCGATTGACAGGAGGCGAAGAAGGCAGCTGAGATTTTATTCAGAGAGAGATTTGCGCACAGGCCTAAAAACCTTACTGCATAAATGTTCCTAACAAGCATACAAATACACAAATTGATTTCCCAAGCAAATTTTCACTTACATCACGTCACATTCTGCATGCACAGGAAGACAACTGTGCGTCTATTTAAAGTTGTCCCCGCGTGGAAGTCTGTAAAACATGCAATACCTCTTCTTCTTCTTCTTCTTCCTTTATACGGCCAACATCATTTTACTGATGATTCTGTCGTAGTTTGGGGAGATTGCCGAAGATTGCGCTGTTGTGAGGATTAAAAAAAAAAAATTTTTTTTTTTTTTGGGGGGGTGGCCTGGCCAGCCAGTGCACTTTCAGCGTGCACCGACATGATGCCAAGCTTCTGCAGCAGCCGTGGATGGAGAGGACAGGGGTAGAAAAGTAACTGGGAGGGGTGGCAGGAGGGGGAGGGGGGTTTGTGGAGAACGGTGGTCAGGAGGAGGGTAATATTGCTTCTGCCAAGGAGGTCGTAGGATCCACTGCCGATATGCTGGCATTTTGCATGGAACCACTGTCCATAAGATTCACATTCCCAGGTAACAGTGCGGTCACAGGCACCGCATGGGTAGCGGGAGTCCGTGTCTTTATTTGAGGGGTCATGGGGTTGCAAGCCATTTGGTGGAGTTGTGTCTTGCCCACGGTTTGAAGTGAGAGACATGACAAGAAGGAAAAGTACAGTGTCCTTTGGGAGTTTCCCTGAGGTCAACATGGCGGTATAAAGAACGAACAGGGAACTATAGAACTTTATGTGCCTCTGTCTGTACAAGAGGGTTATCGAATACTAGAAAAAACATCGTGGAACAAAGTCAGAGAATTATACCAGGAAAACGGCAAAGCTTTAAACCATAGTGTAATTAATGTTCAACAACCGGGAACTATCAATCAGTCAAATACATACAGTAATTCAATAAGATTAAGGCAGATTCAGACATTATCAAACAGGATAAAACTGAACGCTTTTATAACAAAGGTCAGCAAAGATGTCAGATGCATATGTGGAGAACATATTTCTAGCAACCATGTAATATTCGAATGTCAGAATCTAAAATGTTTTTTGCCAGACTTCACCAAAATTTCTTTGGAATGTGTTATTAATAATTCCAATATGTTATTTGTTATTGCAGAAGGTTTGCTGCATAGTCCTATAGGACATTTGTTATATATGTTATAGTTGTTTGATGTTGGCGTTTATAACGTTTCCATTTTTCCTGGCGTTGTCTTTCCCTATTCACCCTCCACACACTTTTACCCCTCCCCATCTCACAGCCCCAACCCCCACGGTTTTTTTGGGTTTTTTCGTCTAATATCACTTCAAGTGGAAAGACGTTAAACTGAAAACATGGAGGTATATCAGTCGGTGAGAGGAAGGTTTTCAGGGCAGTGCTGTGAACGCGGAGTCCGCGTATTTCGTCAATACCTGGCTTTGAAAGATGTATGAAGTTTCTTTAACTGTAACATAATATTAAATGTACTGTTTTCCATGTCGTCCTGAGGCCAAGGAACTCCTAGCAGACAGCGATGTTTCGAGGTACCGAAGGATGTTTTGGTTGCTCGCTGCAGGTTGAGGGCTGGATGTAAAAAAGCAGCTATCCGCTATCCTCGTGAAATAAAAATTCGTTCGTTTCGTTTCAAAAAATAGCTGTTGCAGTATACTCCATTCTGTTGACACAAAAGGGGTGGCAGGTTAGTATAATGAACATGTAAGTGGTCGTCATGGCTGACTGACGTCACAAAGTAACCCATATAAAAATGAAACGGAACAGTCATGGTATACTTTTGGTTTGGAGATTCCCGTCCTTTTTTCACAGCTCTAGAAGAACTATTGTGTAACAACTTCCCTGTTTATTTACTCTCATCAGACGGTAGAAATAGTTTGCATGTATTGTGGGCTTTTGAGGCAAGGTGTAGCTTCGGCGGTTAGTTTGACGCAGCATCTTTGTTACTCAGGTCAGTAAAATTCTCGATGTTTAACTTCAAACATTTCATCCACTGACCGACCTTGTGGGTGAATAAGCGACCTCTTATTTAGTGTTACCAATGGGCCTTTTCAGATATTGATCCAAATGACGTTTTCTGCTTTTCGTCAATATTGGGTATTCGTAGAATCGAAAACTGCATGCTTGAAACGGAACTATTCCATCTGAAGCAGCCCACGTTCCCGGTATTTCACTTTTTTTCAAACACACACATAGATCTAGATCAAATTGTATGTATATATGTCTGTGTGTGTGTGTGTGTGTGTGTGTGTGCGCGCGCGCGCGCGTGTGTGTGTTTATTGCCAGATCATCCATGTCTTTTTTTCTTTCTGTTTTTTCATTTTGATTCCTTTCTGGGATAAAACGCATGTGAGTCTTGAACGCTTCGCCTCTCTTGTTTATCTTTTTTATTTTTTTAAAATTTTTTATCTGTGCTTCTGTCCTTTCTTATTTTCTTTCTTTCTTTTTGCCTGACTGCCTCTGTTTGTCTCTGTGTCTATGTCTGTCTCTGTCTCTCTGTGTGTCTATATATGTCTCTGTCTCTCTCTTTGTGTGTGTGTGTGTGTGTGTGTGTGTGTACGTGCGTGCGTGTGTGCGTGCGTGCGTGTTCATGTTTCCTTCTTATTGTTATTATCGCTGTTGTTATTTTGTTTGTGGATTGGCAGACAACCAGTTCAATACTATCTTACCATTTTCCTGCAGTTTGTTTTCTAAGCTTATAAAAAATTTTTTTTTTAATTCCATTCATTCATTCAGTTGAAATTTTAGTACAAAACACTGTTGACAGGAAAATATTACAAAATAACAACATGCAAATGCACATAGGAAACAAATGTGGTACAATTAACCAAGACGGTGTATACATAAAGGTCAGGGGGAAGTAAGGCACACACACCAGCATTTGTTAACGTGATCGACACAAAATAAAACAGATGAACTTAGCAACTTCACAGGTATTAGATCCACAGTCGATTAGAAAAAGCGAAAAAAACCCATAAACAACAACAATACCAAAACAGTGTACATGTCGCGCAAGGGCAACTTGATTACTAACATGGAGAGGTACACATTTTCGACATTCCGATCAATGTTAAACTGCTATTCTCTATCGTGGCGTTTTGCTTTTCCTGTTGTTGTAGTCCGTCTGCAGTACACGGTAACTGTACCAATGGGGTTCGCTCCCTCTTCAACATATCGCGGCCTGTTACCAAGTCCCCAAACGGCCGCACCATCTCCATGGACGTGACATTGGGGTTGACAAACATCACACTCTTCTCTAATTATTCCTTCCATTTCGTCATCAACACTGACTTTGCTGACGTCACCCAGAACTACAACGTCATCACCGATGAGAAGATCGGTGAGTGAAACCATATTCAGCATCTTGTTCGTTTGTTGCCGTCATTATGAGTTCATCGTCTCCTATCGGCGTCATTATTGCCGTCGTCATTGTCATTATCAATACCATAATTAAAATCGTCGTCGTAATGACCATCATCATTGCCATCGTCCACGTCGTCGTAATCATCATCATCGTCGTCGTCGTCTTCATCATAATTATCATTTAGTACAGTTATCATCATATTGAAATGTCACTCTTATTTATCGACATGTGTGTTTGTGTGTGTGAGATCTTCAGTTTAACGTCTATTTACTACAAGTGTTATTAGACGGGTTTGTGTGTGTGTGTGTGTGTGTGTGTGTGTGCAAGTGTTTGCAGGCTATTTGCCGGTCTAGTACACGTTGGGATGATTGTAGAAACGCATACTAACAGATCGGTTATACAGCCTCTAACGACAACTGGATCGCCATTATCGTTTCCAGAGTATCATATTTTGTCTCACCGTCTAATATTAATCAAAGAGGAAATACGTAAATTGTAATACCATTTCCACTGCTCACATGTTTTGGTCCTTCATGCTCTGTTCAATAGTCACTTCCACACCCGTAGTAAGATCATGCCCAGATCTCGTCAGTATATTATGCCAGGGGAGGAGGAGTTGTTACAGGATGAATGTAGTGACAATATTCTTTTCATAGTGGCTACCCATTTCAGTGTGGCTCAGTGTCGACACTAGGGGCTGATTGGATGGTGGTGTCTGTAGTGATCAGAAAAGGACCACTGAACACTGCCCATTGAGGTGACTCAGCGGCAGTTTAGTGTCTACTCTGGTGGCTGGTCATGGCGCAGTATTGCATTGGCAGTTCCTGGGGACTGCTCTCCTGGGGCTGGGTCAGAACGATCTTCAGGAGGGTTGTGTACGGAGCTCAGAATAGCCACTTGTGGGTAACACTGCTGAGAAACACCCGAGAGATGGGTTTGGATAAAAAATATTTATCTTTGTAGCCCGAAAAACAACAACACCCAAACAAACCAAAATCTTCAACAAGACGTTAGAGTCGCGATAAAGCAGGCCAGTAATATAAAATATCCATCACAAACAAACAATTATCCCACACAGCATGGGCCTCTATCTGTTTTGTGCTTACGTGTGGTCCCTTTGTTATCCAAGTGCAATATGAAGCGGTGAGCAACTTACGTGTGGAGTCTGACGAGGACAACCCCACAGTGCTTGTGGTTCTGTGGACACTGCCGACCCCAGCCCAAACCTGGTCAACACAGCCTCGTGTTTGTCGCCTTCGTCTTGAGGCCGTCTCGGCGCCTTGGCTGGTATAGTTGTTTGTGTCTGTCTATTGTCTTTTCAGTTCATGTATCTGTTTTGCTGCCATTCCCCTTTCTCGTATCTCTGTATCTTTGTCTCTTCAAGACGTCTCTAAATCGGTCTGTCTGCCCATATAAATCATTTCATAGACAAAAAGCATCACAATATCCACGTAAAATGCTGGTTTGTTTGCCCGTCATTCATGTGAATATCTGGTACAATGAGAATGTGGATGTGGGGAATGTGCATCTCTTCAAACTGGGCAAAACTTTTTCTTTTCTTTTATAATGATTTAATTCAGTATTAAGCTTTTGTCTACACCTCCGTCTCTCTCTCTCTCTCCCTCTCTCGTAGTTTTTGCGTTTAGCTTCTGTACTAATAATATAAATGGTTTACTGTCGAATATTTCTTCTTCGTCCAGCGCGTTGGTTCTATGTGTATGTCAGTTATCTTCCGCACAACACCTTCTTTTTCTTCTTCATTCATTCGTATGTACACGAGTGGGTTTTTACGTGTTTGACCGTTTTTACCCCGCCATGTAGGCAGCCATACTCTGTTTTCATAACCCACCGAACGCTGACATGGATTACAGGATCGTTAACATGCATCTTTGATCTTCTGCTTGCATATACACACGAAGGGGGTTCAGGTGCAAGCAGGTCTGCACATATATTGACCTGGGGAATCGGAAAAATCTCCACCCTTTAACCACCAGGCGTCTTACCGAGATTCGAACACGGGACCCTCAAATTGAAAGATTGAAAACCCGTAATAAGATATTCTTTTGCATTTATTTAGAATGAGTCTGACGGATCGGAAATACTGCCCATATTCAGTTGAGTTTTCATCGAATCAAAGACTCAAGCACTGCCATGCCGTTGAAGAGTCTTACAGTCTTTTGGAGCCATGTTCTGAAAAGATACTTTTCTCATATGTATTTGTCTGTTATATTTGTTACAATGACACGTGCAAGCCCGTTGGCTTACCAGAAGCCTAACATATGAAATTTCGAACTATCTCGTTCTGTTTTTCACGACCTATGCGTATATCCCTGGATTTTTTTTTTTTTTTTTTTTAATGCTGAACACAATTTTTTTTTTTTTTTTAAATCTCAGACTTAAAAATAGTGGAACATGGCAAGTGTAACAAAAAAGTTTCGTGTGATTCCTTGTCCCCAGTTAAGGTAAAAATGTGTCACCAACAAAATGACTTTTGAGTTATGCGTCATGCGTCAGTTGTTTTCCTTTGGCTTGAAAGCATCTAATGTGGGAATACGGGTCTCCTTGGTGACCGCTTTTTCCTGTTTTGAAGCTTAATGTTTTCCAGTTTACTTGAACAATACGTTTTTGATACTTGTCTTGAAATATGGTACTTGATTACATGTTTCGTCTTCAAAATAAAATGTTTTAACTCACTCAGTACGGCCAGTCCTCTCTTCTCTTCTACACAGACCCCTCGGATGTCCAGTGGGTGTCTGAATGACCCAACCTTTAGCTTCCGTCGTCAGAATTGTGGTATTCTTTGTCAACATTCACGACTTCAGTATAAGAGCCTTCCGCTTGCAATATTTTGATGATGGTAATTGGGGTGAAACGCTGTTAACGTCGTCTCTTTCGCCGTTCGTATGGAGAGAGTTAAAGACTGTATTCGCGTATGATCACCACACCGAGTCAGACATTTTTCTTCAAAAATCAACCGAAACTAGCAAACAGTAATCATCTTCTTGACAAGATAGTTAATATCATGAACAGTTGTGATTCTTTCTCCTGTACGATGCATTTTAATTTACTTTGGTTTATTCAGTCTACGAAATAATACATGATATGATATGATATGATATGGTCTGATATAATATGATATGGTATGATATGATATGATATTGATTGATTGATATGGAGCTCATATATGATAGGATCTGATATGATGTATGATATGAAATGATATGATATGGTATCATACCAATGTGTGTGTGTGTGTGTGTGTGTGTGTGTGTGATCTCCAGAAGGAGCGAAACAGGACAATAGAAGTGTCGGGTAACGGGAGTGACGGGCACAATGTGACAGTGACGGGTCTCCACCCCAGCGTCACCTACAAAGTGCATGTGCAGTTTCGACACCCGGACAGTATGTACTGGAGTGACATGGCCTCCTCTTCTGGCACTACTTCTGAGAACGGTTGGTGAAATATCTCATTCAGTTATTTTCGTTTTCAATGTAAAAAAAACAGCCGTTAATCAGCTTGATTAAAATAACGATGGTCAATATTATTATATAATATATTTTTCCTAATGAAAATAAAAATTTTGACTGGAATACTTTCAGCCTTGAAATCGTGGGTTGGTAAAAATAACAGGAATAAGAATTCCTTTCTTCGTTTTCCACTTTTCTTTTATATTTGTTCTATGCACTTTCCTCAGCGAACAAGCTTCCTTGCTGCAAGTCTTTAAAAAGATACTAAACTCATAACCCATCACAAACTGCCTAAAAACGTCCAACATTTACCCCATCGTGCGTGAAATGAAATGAAATTATGGTGCTTAGAGCCTCGCCCACCACTAAGGCCATCTCAAGGCTATCGCCGTGTTAATAACTACTACAAGGATAAAAAAAACCCAACCAATTAAAACGAGTCACCACTTCAAACTTTCCACTCCAAAGTTAAAAAAAAACTTCCATAGTTTAAAACCTTCAAATCTGGTTAAAAATGTTCACTTCTTTTAAGAAGTCCATCAGCGCCCACGGAGGGACATCACGAAACAAAGTCTTCAAAGAAACCGCCGTGTAATGTCTGCGTCTAACGTCATGCAGATCCCAACAGTCAAGGAGCACGTGTTTCACGGTGAGAGGCTCATCACAGGGACTGCATCGAGGGGCCTCTTCCCCCTTCAACAAGTAAGAATGAGTAAAAAAAAGTGTGCCCCGTACACAGTCTGCACAGCACAGACTCCTCCTTTCTGTTCTTCACCCCCGAAGGGAGGGTCTCTTTTAGGTCTGGACGGATCTGGAAGAGCTTGTTGTCCGTCTGGGTGTTCCACTCCTCTTGCCAAAGATCCTTAACGTAAGTGTTCACCTTCTGCTTCATGTCTGTGTATGGTACAAAGGATCTGGATAATTCTTTCTTTACAGCGTTCCTGGCCAGCAGGTCCGCCCTTTCGTTACCACGAATGCCAACATGTCCGGGAACCCAGGCCAACACAACCTCGTATCCTTTCTTCATTGCGAGAGTAAAATCTTCATAAAATTCCAGCAGTTTGGGATGAGTGATATTCCTGCAGGCGATCGCCTCCAGGGCTGACAAGGAGTCGGAAAAGATCATGAATCTCTTTTGTTTCGAAGAGAAAACCATTTTTACCGCCAGAACCAGTGCGGTCAGTTCCGCAGTGTACACCGAGCTGTCAGACAGGATGTGTTCCGTTGAGGGCCGGTCAGGAAAGGCAGGACAGAACGCAGATGCAGCGACTCCGTCCTCTGACTTGGAACCGTCAGTGAAGATATTTGAAAAGTGGGGAATTTGTGGCAGAGTTCCGAAAAGTAAGTTCTGTAGGCCTGAGAACTGGTGGAGTCTTTACGGTATGAGGCCAGATCGAATCGGACCTCAGGTGTTGTAAAGGTCCACGGAGGGCTGTCAGGGAACTTAGAGAAATCTGAGATGCCACCGACATCCAGATCGGCATTTTCTAAGTGCGGCTGAATGCGGAGTCCGAGAGGAGGTATGCAGTTTGGGTTGTCTTTAAATTTCTTACCAAAAGGGTTGTTGAATACAGCGTCGTAAGCAGGGTTTGTAGGTTCATAAAACAATTTCAAATAGTAGTTTAGGGTCAGCTTCAGTCTGCGGTTGGAGAGAGGCGGTTCCCCCGCCTCTGCGTACAGGCTGTGCACAGGGGTGGTGCGGAAAGCACCTAAGCTGAGACGGAGCCCTTGGTGGTGTACAGGGTCCAACAGTTTCAGGAAAGACGGTCTGGCCGAGCCGTATACTACACTTCCGTAATCTAGTTTTGACCGGACCAGGGCTCTGTAGAGGTGCAAGAGAGTTCTCTTATCAGCACCCCAGTCCGTGTGTACCACAACTCGAATGATGTTCAGGGCTTTTTGGCAAGATATTTTCAGCTGTTTAATATGGCTGAGGAAGTTCAGCTTCTGATCAAAGACGACCCCCAAAAATCTGGCTTCCTTGACCGCCGGGATGGTGGATTTTCCCAGACGGATTTCAGGGTCTGGATAGAACTGGCGAAAATTATGAAAATGGATGCATTCAGTTTTGGAGGACGAAAATGTGAAGCCATTCTCCTCTGCCCAACACTGGATTTTGTTGACGCAGAGCTGAAGCCGTCGCTGGATGCTGGCATATGTGCTGCCAGTTGCATGTAAGGCAAAATCGTCCACGAACAGCGAGCTGTCTGATCCCTTCTGAACGGATTGAACGATGTCATTAATTGTGATGCTGAAAAGAGCCGGCGACAGGATGCTCCCTTGCGGGACACTCAGCTCCTGCTCGTGAATGTCGGACAGGGTGGTGCCGACTCTCACCTGGAATTGTCTGTCTTGTAAAAAATTGTGGATGAACTGAGGCAGGTGTCCTCGGAGGCCGAGCTTGTGCAAGTCCGAGAGAATTCCAAATTTCCACGTGGTATCGTAAGCTTTCTCCAAGTCAAAAAATATGGCCACCACATGTTGTTTGTTTACAAAGAAAGGCATTTCTTACAGTGGTTTCCAGATGAACCAGATGGTCAACGGTAGAGCGATGCTTGCGGAAACCGCACTGTTCTTTCACCAGAAGGCCGTCGGTCTCTAGTTTCCACATCAGTCTACCGTTGACCATCTTCTCCATCAGTTTGCAGATGCAGCTGGTCAGTGCTATTGGGCGGTAGTTGGAGGGGTCCGAGGGGTCTTTTCCCGGTTTTGGCAGCGGGATTATGAGGGCTTTCCGCCAGGAGGGTGGAAAAAAGCCTGTGACCCAGATGTGGTTATAAACTTTAAGCAGGGTGTCCAGACAGGTTTGGGGAAGATGCTTTAAGAGTTTATAATGGACAGGAGTCCGTACAGGTCTGAAGGGCAGATTTAAGTTCATTCATTGTGAAAGGAAGGTTGTAATTCTCTGTGTTGTCGGAAGAGAAGTTACAGGGTGTTTTTTCTGACAGGTTTTTGGTTTTAAGAAATCGAGCAGATTTGTTAGCAGATCTCGAGTTCTGTTCAATTGTGGAGGCAAGCAAATTGGCAACTGCTTTCTTCTCTGTGACCAGAGCGTCTAAAAGTTTAAGATGATGAAAGGTTGGGCATACGTTTTTGCCCTTAATTCTTTTTAAAACCCTCCACACTTTCTTCTTGGGTGTGTTGGAGGTTAAGGAAGAGCAAAAATCTCTCCATGACTTTCTCTGGCTCTTTTTAAAAACATATCTGGCTTTCGCCCTCAGCTGTTGATAGGTTCGAACGCTATCAGTCTCCGGTCTCCGAAAGACGCGTCGCTGCGCTCTCTTCTGAGACTTACGGGCCTCCCGACATTCCGCGTTGAACCAGGGCGTTCTTGGCACCTGAGGCTTGGAGGTAGACGATGGGACTGCTGCTTTGGCGCAATCTAAAACGATCCGAGTCAGAGTGTCAGCAGGGTCCTTGCTTTTCAATACTGTTTCTTCCTGCAGCTCCGCTCTTATCTTCCTGGTAAAAAAACTCCAGTCTGCTTTGTCATAGTTCAGGCGGTCAGGCAGAGAGTCACCTTCTCCATCTGTGGGGCGGAGGACGACAGGAAAGTGGTCACTCCCGTGCAGATCGTCGTGCACTTTCCACTCGTAGTCCAGGACCAACGATGGATCGCAGACCGACAGATCTAAACACGAGAGCTTTCCAGAGGACAGATGAAGGTAAGTGGGAGACTTGTCGTTAAGACAGCACAAGTCCATGTCGGAAAGAAGGTTTTCCAAGAGAAGACCTCGGGCTGATGTCATCTCACTTCCCCAGAGCGGGGAGTGTCCATTGAAGTCACCCAACAGTAAAAACGGACGTGGGAGCTGGTCGACCAGGTTCATGAGGTCCTGCCTCAGAACACGGACGGAAGGAGGAAGGTAGAGAGAGCAGACAGTGATGGTTTTCTCGAGTGTGACTGCCACCGCCTGTAAAGGGGTGCTTAAAAGAACTGTACTGTATAAAAGGGACTTGCGAATAAAAAGAGCGACACCTCCCATCAATCCCTCTTGCTTCGGTTGAGCGGGTTTAAAAACGGAGTTAAAACCAGAGAGAGATAAAACCTTGCCATCTCTTTGCAGAGTCTCCTGCAGCGCCAGCACTGAAGGTTTCAAAGCACGACAAAGCAGCTGGAGTTCCTGGAAATTGGCGTAGAACCCCCGGATGTTCCAGTGGATCACTGCCATTAAGAAGGTTAAAAAAAATAAAGCAGCAGCCTATTCCATCGCTACCCCCTGCTCCTCTGCTTGCTGTGGCTCAAGGTCGGCCAAGATGGAGTATCTATTTTTTGAACTGGATTTTTCTGATTCCGACCAAGTCGGAATATCCATGACCTCGGCTCTTCCCGATCCCGCCGAGGCCGCAACCCTCCCCTCCTTGAGTTTAGGAGGTACGGGGGGTTTCTGGCCACTTCTGCCAGCCCGAGGGCCAGGGAGACGAGAGGCGGGGCGAGGGGTGCCGGAGGGTGGTGGGGGGCAGGGGGCGGGAGGCGGACAACGTGCCTCCGCCCGAGGCTTTTCTCTCCTGCCCAGCAGCCCTTGAGGACTGCCGCACAGGATGGGAAGGGGTGGACACGGCGCCTCCACCCAAGGCCAACGGTTCTAACGAGGTAGGAACGTCATCCGTCTGCGTCCCTGTGGACGTCGTCTGGACCGCGACGTCCACCGTCCTGGGTCTGACGACAGAGGCATACGACACCTTAGGCGACGCGGCCTCCACCTGTTTCCTTGCCTCAAAGAACGATATCTTCTTTTCTGTCTTTACCTTCTGGATTTGTTTTTCTTTTTTCCAGGCGGGGCAGTCTTTCGATGAGGACGGGTGGCCACCTCCGCAGTTCGCACAACGGGCTGGACTGACGCAATCACCCTGGTGCGCCGCCTTCGAACAGGTGCCACACGCCTCTTCCTCCTTGCATCGGTCTCTCACGTGTCCAAATTTCTGGCATTTGAAACATCTTAGAGGGGATGGCACGTACAGGCTTACACTCACCATCAGGTATCCGACTCGAATGTCCTTGGGGACATCCGGGCAGCAGAAGGTGAGGAAGAAAGTGTTGGTCGGGACTCTGTCCGACCCCTTCCTCACCGTCACCCTGTACACGTCCGTCACTCCCTGAGAGGACAGCTCGCTCTTGATTTCAGCTTCAGACACACCTTTCAACTCTGGGCATCTGATAACCCCCTTTGAGCAGTTGAGACCTTTGTGAGGGGAAACCTTCACCACCCTATCCACAAAAGTGGTCGCCTTGAGAAGAAGCTGTGTCTGCCTTTTGGACTCTGTCTGCACTAAAAACGCTCCGCTCCTCAGCCTCTTGATGGATTTCAGCGATCCTGCCAGACACTGAAAGCCCTTCTGGATAGCGAAGGGGCTGAGAGCCGACAAGGGCTTGTCGTCATCAGCGCCCTCCATCACAAGCCACGATGGCCAAAATCCAGAGGTCTCAACGACCTCCGAATCTGAGTCTGAGTCGTCTGTTCCTTGTCGTCGTCTTTTTCCAAATTTAGGGGGGTGTAATTGTTTGGAATTCATGTTGAAAAAATTGTAAATTCATCCCTCCCTTACCCACCCACCATGGGGTCCAACTTAGGGGCCAGGGTCAAGGGAACACCAGCTTGACCCCTTCCAGGTTTCGGGAGGGATATACGACCAACAGCCTAGCTCCAACGTGTTCCCCCCCAATCATGCCCAGCTCCCGGGGACAGAGAACCGAGCACTACGGGGTTACCTTCGGTAGCCTCTAAACTGCCAGTCTTGACCCAGCCCCACGAAGGGGTAGCCGATTGACACACACGGGCCAATGTGTGCCGCCTGTCTTAGGAGAGGTCCGAGCCAAAGGGATGTGTTGAGAGCAGCGTGCTCTCTCAATCCCCAGGATCTCATTCCCCTCCATCACAGGTCGCGCCGCATGGCAAACACGGCGGGCCTGAAGAAGGCCGCAGAGAAAAAAGAATGTGGAAAAGAAGGCTTGATGGGGAGCTGAGGACAGAAAAGAGGCGGTAAAAAGAAGAATAGAGAATAGCGAAAAGGACAGTGGGTCACGTTTAGTTTGGGCCTCACTCACGACCTGTTCGGCATGGGAAGCCCTATCAGGGGCATCAGTACAAAAACCACCACTTATTCAGCCCTAACAGCTACGATGGCTATGTAGGCTGTCAATTAAGACCTGGGACCAGAGCAGCAAAACCCCAAGAAGCACTGATGCCCCCACCGACATAGCTCGCTCGATCACTGGCCACTAAGCCTCCCGACCACGACAAGGTAGTGACCCTCCCGGGAGAGGGTCAAGAGAACACCAGCCTGACCCCCTCCAGGTTTCGGGAGGCATCGTGCGTGAAAACAGTCAGAACCGTATTCTCCTCCCTTTAATGAAGGCAGCCTTTTTCTTCTTCTTCTGCATTCGTGGGCTCCCACGTTCACTCGTATGTACACGAGTGGGCTTTTATGTCTATGACCGTTTTTACCCCGCCGTGTAGGCAGCCATACTCCGTTTTCAGGGGTGTGCATGCTGGGTATGTTCTTGTTTCCATAACCAACCGATTACAGGATCTTTAACATGCGTATTTGATCTTCTGTTTGCGTATACACACGAAGGGGGTTCAGGCACTAGCAAGTCTGCACATATGTTGACCTGGGAGATCGTAAAAATCCCCACCCATTACCCACCAGGCGCTGTTACCGAGATTCGAACCCGGGACACTCAGATTGAAAGTCCAGCCCTTTAATCATTCGGCTATTGCGCCCGTCAAGGCAGCCTTCACTATACCTTTATCAAACAGTTAGCATCTGCTATCGTGTATGTTTTGTCAGTAAATAGATGATTACATTATTTTCTTTCATGTTGAAACCCTTCTCAGGGACTATGTTCTTCAAGAACCCAGAAGTTCTGAAATCTGAATGTGAGGAAGAAGCACACAGGGCATGGTGACTGGCTCCATCTGTATATGTCTGGCAGTTCCATCACAAGCGCCGCAAGTGACGCCAGGAGGGTTCATGCGGACATCATGTGACACAGGGGACTGTTTAACTGTGTATATCAAGGTAGGACTCTCTCTCTCTCTCTCTCTCTCTTTCTGTATGTATGTATGGATGCATATATATATATATATATATATATATATATATATATATATATATGTGTGTGTGTGTGTGTGTGTGTACACACACACACACACACAGAGAAAGAGAGAGAGAGAGAGAGAGAGCAGTTACCTCCTCTGCTGTTCCGAGGGTCATAGTCGAGAACGACTATCATACATATATGTACACACACACACACACACACACACACACACATGATATTTTGCATAATAAACATGTTTTCTGATAACTTGTGCCAAAGAAGAAGATAAAAAGGAAGGGGAGGGGAGGGGGGAGGGTATGTGTGTGTGTGTGTGTGTGTGTAAAATAACAATAACCTTGGTTGCACCTTTTAAACTTTGAAATTGATCACCGCGGAGGAGTTAGGGGAAGGGAGTTTGACGGAGGGGGGAGGGGTGGTTTTATCATTATTATTATTAATAGTAATAATTATTAGTAGTATTGGTAGTTTTTATTATTATTATTCTTATCATTATCATCACCATCATTTTTTCTTCTTCTTCTTATTATTATTATTAACTCCTCGTGTTCATTTTAAGAAAGATTGAGACAGTCTCCTCAATTGTTATTGCCTTTATGATGATGATGATGATGATTCTTGTCATTACCGTTACCGTCTGTGTAGGCACCGCCCCCAGAGGTTCAAAACGGGGTATTGACAGGGTACATGCTGGAGGTGCATCACCCTCTCTCCAGTCTCTTACAGCAAGCTGCCAAATACAGCCAAAGATCATCCCCCATTGTTAAACAGTTTCCCCCACATGCCCATTCTCTCAGTGTGCGTCTGCTCAGCTCTGCAGCTGCCCGTGCATGCGTGAGCGCGGGTACATCCAAAGGCTTCTCACACACGCGTGCGTGCTTGGAAGTGCCCCGAAGGTTGGACTCAGAAGGTTAGAACTTAAACAAAATATATATATTGTTGCATGTTCGGCGCATTTGCATGTGTGTGTGTGTGTGTGTGTGTGTGTGTGTGTGTGCATGTGTGTGTGTGTGAGCAAAAGAAATATATGTAAATATTAAACGTATTTTTCTCAGTGTATTGCAATCTAGGCATACTAAATGTTAAATTTGAATATTCTATGTCTTTACGATTTTCTCCTGATTCGAAGTATTCCATGAATGTTTGATTCTTTCATTTCTTTGCGTGTAGAGCACAGCGTCAAACTGACAACAAACAGGTTATAGCAATGATGATGGTGGCGATATGAGAGAGAGAGAGAGAGAGAGAGAGGGTCCTACCTTGATATACACAGTTAAACAGTCCCCTGTGTCACATGATGTCCGCATGAACCCTCCTGGCGTCACTTGCGGCGCTTGTGATGGAACTGCCAGACATATACAGATGGAGCCAGTTACCATGCCCTGTGTGCTTCTTCCTCACATTCAGATTTCAGAACTTCTGGGTTCTTGAAGAAGAGAGAGAGAGAGAGAGAGAAACGAAACCAAACCAAACCAAACCAAACCAAACGAAATGAATTTTTATTTCACGATGGTAATGGAGTAAGCACAGCTGCTTTTTTACATCCAGCCCTCAGGGGCAAAAAAGAAAGAAAAGCGAAAAAAAAAGACAAAAAAGGACAAAGCAGTAGCAAAACACACACACACACACACACACACACACACACACACACACAAAATTACAAAATAAAGCTCATAAATGAAAGCATGTACATAACCTATCTAAGTACGATACAACATCATTGAAAAGATCAAATCATTATAAAATAAGATGATTATTTAAAAAATAAAGAAGATGATGATGATAACAAGGAGAAAGAGAAACAGAGTGACAGACACTGATAGTTGGACATGGGAAGTGAATTCATAGCAAATATCATATTCTATATATATGTATATATATATACATACACACACACACACACACACACACACATATATATATATATATATATATATATATATATATATATATATATATATATATATGAAATATGAATGATATTGAAACATGATCAGTACATTTTAGGATAAAGAGGTGTCAAACTAAAAGATTCTTCAGGTATATATGTAAGTTAGATTTGAATTTTTGGAAATTTGATTCAGTTTAAAAAATTTTTGGGATATGATTCCATAACCAACCCCCTGAATATGCAAGGCTTCATTTACATAAAATAGTTGTTGTCAATGGAAGGTTTATCTCATGTGAATGTCGACAATCGTTAAGAGTTAACTAGTTTATCAGATAGGATGGAGCATTGCTATGAAAGATTATGTGCATGAAGAGTCCTTTATTGCATAACAGTTTAACCTTGAGTGAAAGGATACCTATTTGTAATCAGTTTCTGTTGGTGTTGAATATTTGTGAATGGTTAGTTTTACGGCTCTTTTATGGATACTAATCAATGGTTTCAGTAAATTATTGCTTGCTGAATCCCAAAGAGTGGAAGCGTAGTCAATACTGGATTTAATGTATGAATAAAAGAATAATTTGTTAGCTTGTATGGTAAGGAAATGTTTCATTTTTTTCAACTGAAGCAATGGTTTTTATTAAATTTTCTGTGTGTTTTGACCAAAATAGGTTATTGTCGATTGTTATTCCTAGAACCTTGTGATTAGCAACTTCTACTTTTACGTCAGAAATGTAAAGGATAGGTAAATTTTCAGTTAGTTTTTGACGTTTTTGCCTAGTGGTTATCATCATAAATTTTGTTTTATTAGGATGAAGAGCCATATGGTTAAGCTCAGTCCATGTAACAATAAGGTTAATGTTTTCTTGCATGGTAAGATAAACCTGGCGAGCATTAGTATTACTTGTATCTAAAGTTGTGTTGTTAGCAAACATTTCGCAGTGTGTTTTTAAGAAAAAAGGTAGATCATTTATGTATAAGGAAAATAAGGGAGGGCCAAAGACTGAACCCTGTGGGACACCAAAATTATTGGGAAGAAGAACAGAGGTTTGTGTATTGAAAGATGCTGCTTATTGCCTGTTTGAAAGAAAGGATGAACTCAATAATAAGGCATTGTGTGATAATCTGTAGTGTGATAGTTTCTTAAGGAGGAGGTCATGATTAATAACATCGAAAGCTTTAGCGAAATCTACAAAAAGAACACCGGTTAGTTGTTTAGTGTTTATTTTGGAATACCATTTATCAATCAAACTTGTAAGAGCTGTGTGACAAGAGTGATTTTTTTCTGAATCCTGACTGGTTTGAGTGTATAAGATCGTTTTTTTTTAAATTGGAAAGAATGCACTGATTAATGAGTTGTTCCAGTGGCTTTGAAAGTACCACCAGAATTGAAATAGGTCTATAATTAGATGGATCAGCATTGATTCCTGATTTGTATAAAGGTATGATTTTTGCTTCTTTAAGAGCACTTGGGAAACAGTTTTTGTCAAGACAGAGGTTGTAAATGTAAGTGAGAGTTTCAATTATTACCAGTGCTGACAGTCTTAGAATTTTTCCGTCATTTCCATCGGTTCCATGGGTCGCTGTCTGTTTCAGCTGTCTAAGAGCTGTGAAAATGCTGGGAATATCTATAGCACTAATGTCTAGTTCTGAGTGAATACATGTATTTTTTTCCTGGCAGTATTTCTGCAACTCTTCTCGGTTATTATCTGTTGATTCATCATTCTGGATAATTTGATTTGCTGCTGTAGAAAAGTGAAAGTTCAACGTATTAGCAGAAATATTGATAGTTGCATTTACAACAGAGTTATTATTTTTATTTGTTAGTTTATGAATGGATTTCCGTACAGTTTTACCGTCTTTCTTTTTACTGATTAGATCATGAAAAAAATTCTTTTTCCCAGCTCGTATGAGAGAAGTCACTTTTTTTTTGTTTTTTGTTTTTTTAATTCTTCACGGGAGCCATTTTTCAACAAATAATCTCTTTGATATATTTCATTCTGCATTTCTTTTGTCAGTTAAGGCGATTTTATCTTGTGCTTAACTCTTTCAATTTGGAGAGGGGCATGCTTATTATAGATACTATAAAAATGTTATACCGTACTACTAAGGCCTGACTATGGTCTGTATACTGGTAAACGTCATTCAATGATGAATTCAAGAGATCAGAGAGAAAGTTTTCACTGTCAAATTTTGAAAGGTTTCTAAAAACAACAGTTTTGTTTAATTTCGGTATCTTAACTCCTTTTTTGACCAAGTAAAACAAACTGGAAAATGGTCACTACAACCAAAAACAGGAACATTAGTCTCTATGATACTTACTGTATTTGTTACATAAATATGATCAATTAGTGTGTTTAGGAATGATTATTTACTTTAAATAGATCAACATTAAAATCTTCTAACAATATGATGTCATTGGATTCGTCATAAGCTTTTTCCATGATCAAAGAAAATCGGTCCACCCAGTCAATACGTTCAGCTGGGTTTCTATATAGAAAACACCCAAGTATTGGTTTATTATATTTAAACTGAATTTCATCCAAACTGTTTCTATACCTTGTGGTTCTAGGAACTGAATTCTTCTATATCTAACAAATTGGCTAGAAAATGAGATTCAGAAAATCCAAATAAATAAAAGTTGTTCACTGAGTTCTCTAACATAGATGGTATTTCAGTTATTTTGTTAATTACATGGTTTATATTTAAATGACCTACTCTAAGTCCTTCACCTTTTAGCCAAGGACTACATTCTTCTGACATATTGAAACAATATAGGGAGTTATAATGTATTTGACAACACTGAACAACAACAACAAAAACAATAACAAAATCAAAATCGAACATATGAATTAATTCAGTAAGCCCAAGCGGCAGGACAATGCCACACTTCAGTAAACAACAGCAGAAAGACTGGGGCAATCAAAAATGCAACATATACAAATGAAATCGAAATCGAAACTTTTTTTTATTGATGGAAAAGGAATAGGCACTTATCGGCCTGTTTTCATCCTACGCTCGTAAAGAAAACGTATAAACTAATCTAGGAAATACAAGAAGACTGAAAAAAGGAGGAAAAAAACCCAAAAGAACCCCGCATCGCATGGCAACAACAAGAACAAATAAATGGCATAGAAAATACACAATTGCCTACAAAATAACATTGTATGCTTATGCGTGAAGGAGAGAGGGAAGGAAGAAGGTAAGGGAGGAAGAGATACGAAGAAGGAGAGAGAGGAAAACTGTTGAGAGAGAGAGAGGGAGAGAGAGGAGGGAGGGAAGGAGGAAGGGAGGAAAGGAGATAGACACATAGACAAGGATATTGAGAATACATCATTTGTTTATCAGACTCAGTAATTTCAAGGATTCGTAAAACTTAGCTCTGACATTACATGTTTATGATATAGTCTTTTGAAGACACTGAGACTGGAGTTTATATTAACTTATTAAGTGTAGATGAAATAGAATTCCATAAATATCTACCAGAGTATGTGAGACTTGTTTTATAAAGATCAATTCTTGGCCGAGGCAAGGTTATTTTATGTGTGTGGCGGTGACTATTTACTGGAAAATTACTTATGAGAGAGGGTGGGGCATAACCTGATAATATTTTGAACATAAATATGGCTTTATTATATTTAAGTTTAATTTTCAATGGCAATATATCAAGTTCTGTGTAATCAGAAACATATAAAGAGGACGATTTTAGAATAACTAATTTAAGAGCACGCCTATGAAGACTTAGGAGTGGTTTTAGGATGTTATCACTCGCTGAATCCCAGACAGTTGAAGCATAGTTTATATAAGATTCAATGTAGGCGTGAACAAATATTTTTCGAGTATGTAAATTTAAAAAAATGTTTTATTTCAGAAAGTTGATATACTTTTTTTGAAAATAGTTTTACATAAAATTGATATGTGATCAGACCAGGTCAAGTTGTTATCATTAATTAACCCAAGAACCTTGTGACTGTCGACTTCTTCAATGATTTTGCCATTTATAAAAATGGAGGAGGAATTAGATGCAAGAGTTTGACGCTTCTGTCTGGTTGTAATCAACATGTTTTTGGTTTTCTGTGGATGCAAACTCATGTGGTTTAGTTCAGACCAATCAGTTAACTGATTAATACTTACCTGCAATGTTCTGGAAACTTCGGAGAGTTTAGAACTGTCAACGTGTAAAGTCGTATCGTCAGCAAACAGGAGAGAGACTGACAGACAGACAGACAAACTGACAGACAAAGACAGGGAGCGTTCTTTCTTTTCTCCAGTCCGCATAAAGAGTGTAGGAGTGTCATCTGTATCACCCTCATTGTCGTTCCTATCAGCACTAGTGGTTGTTTTCTTCACATCATCGTCTATAATCAGCATCGTCGTCGCCATTGATGACACTAACGGCTGAAAAGTAGCAGATGCAAAGGCTGTTCCCACACTGCCCTTCCACCATTTCGACCATCCCCATATCGTCATATCATTCACCAAGACATCGTCATCATCAACATCAACATCATCATCGTCGTCATCGTTGTGACTATCATTGTCGTTGCCGTCGTCATCGTCGCAATCTTTCTCGCCCCACTCCTCATTTCTTATCTGTAGGAATGGATTAGACTCATTAAATCATGATGAAAATCCAAAAGGATCTGTGAAAAGTTGTCCTGGTCATTCTGGGTATTGTGATTATTATCATGTTCATCATCTTCTTCATGATGGCGGTGATGGCCGTCGTTATCATCATTGTCATCATGATGATCATCATCATCGTCATCACCACCACCACCATAACCTTCATCATTAGCATCACAACTATAGCCAGTACCAAACAGCACAACTACACCACCACACCATCACTTTTACCATTGTCGTCATCGTCATCATCATCATCATTACCATCTTCAAAACCATCATCACCACTGCTACTACTACTACTACTATTGCTGCTGAGGCTGCTACCATCATCATCACGTCATCATTATCGTCCTCATCTATTAACACTGTGGATGGCCCACTGCAGTGCCCCCAGCCCCACGAGCAGTGACGGTGGACTACGTGGCTAGTGAGCACAGCTACACGGCACAGTGGACAGGCAGCAGCGGACACCTGGGCTATACGGTGTTCTACTGCTGGAGCCGTGTCTTGGACTCCTCCTTGCTCAACTGCACGGTCAGTTTTGCTTCAGTCGGTATGCGGGAAGGAGAGAGAGGCACACACAACCCCGCCCCCCCCACCCCACCCCCCTAGCCCCCACATCGCCCGTGCGCACGCGCGCGAACGCACACACACAACACACACACACACACACACACACATCGTACGTTCGATTTTGATTTTGTTATCTAATACATCATAACTCCCTAAATTGTTTCAAACTGTTAGAAGAATGTAGTCCTTGGCTAAAAGGTGGAGGACTTAGAGTAGGTCATTTAAATATTAACCATGTAATTAACAAAATAACTGAAATACCACCCATATTAGAGAACTCAGGGAAGACTTTCATTTATTTGGATTTTCTGAATCCCATTTGTCTGGCCATATAACTGATAGCGATATATCAATTCCAGGATACTATATCATTCGCAAGGATCCAACACAAAGTAGAGAAACCGGAATCATTTCGTATATTCACCAGTCTGTTAGATTTAGAAGAATTCATTTCCTAGAACAGCAAGGTATAGAAACAGTTTGGATAGAAATTCAGTTTAAATATAATAAACCAATACTTGTGTGTTTTCTATATAGAAACCCATCTGAACGTATTGACTGGATAGACCAATTTTCTTTAACGATGGAAAAAGCTTATGGCGAATCCAATAATATCATATTGTTAGGAGATTTTAATATTGATCTATTTAAAGTAAATAACCGTTGGAAACAAACATTTGAATCCTTCAGTCTCACTCAGTTAATAAAATCACCCACACGAGTCACTGATTTCTCCAACACACTAATTGATCATATTTATGTAACTAATGCAGTAAGTATCATAGAGACTAATGTTCCTGTTTTTGGTTGTAGCGACCATTTTCCAATTTGTTTTACTTGGTTTAAAAAAGTAGTTAGGATACCCAAATTAAACCACAAAACTCTTGTTTTCAGAAACTTTTCAAAATTTGACAGTGAAAGCTTTCTCTCTGATCTTTTGAATTCACCATTGAATGACGTTTACCAGTATACAGATCATAGTCAGGCCTTAGTAGTATGGTATAACATTTTTATAATATCTAAATAAGCATGCCCCTCTTCAAATTAAAAGAGTCAAGCATAAGATAACCCCCCCTTGGCTAACAAAAGAAATACAGAATGAAATATATCAAAGAGATTGTTTGTTGAAAAATGGCTCTCGTGAAGATTTAAAAAAACAAAGAAACAAAGTGACTTCTCTCATACGAGCTGAGAAAAAGATTTTTTTTTCATGATCTAATCAATAAAAAGAAAGACAGCAAAACTATATGGAAAGCCATTCATAGACTAACAAATAAAGATAATGATTCTGTTGTAAATATTTCTGCTAATACGTTGAACTTTCACTTTTCTACAGTAGCAAATCAAATTATCCAGAATGATAGATCAACAGATAATAACCTAGAAGACTTGCAGAAATACTGCCAGGAAAAAAACTTAGACTGTCAGCACCAGTAATTACAGAAACTCTCACTTACATTTACAACATCTGTCTTGACAAAAACTGTTTTCCTAGCGCTCTTAAAGAAGCAAAAATCATACCTTTATGCAAATCAGGAAACAATGCTGATCCATCTAATTATAGACCCATTTCTATTCTGTGGGTTCTCTAAAAGCCACTAGAACAACACATTAATAAGTGCCTTCTCTCCCATTTAAACAAATACGATCTTATACACTCAAATCAGTCATGATTCAGAAAAAAATCACTCTTGTCACACAGCTCTTGCAAGTTTGATAGATAAATGGTATTCTAATACAAACACTAAACGACTTACTGGCGTTCTTTTTGTAGATTTCGCTAAAGCTTTCGATGTTATCTTAAGAAACTATCACACTACAGACTATCGCACAATGTCTTATTTCATCCTTTCTTTCAAACAGGCAACAAGTAGTATCTTTTAATTCACAAACCTCTATTCTTCTTCCCAATAAGTTTGGTGTTCCACAGGGTTCAGTCCTTGGCCCTCTCTTATTTTCCTTGTACATGAATGATCTACCTTTTTTCTTAAAAACACTGCGAAATGTTTGCTAACGACACAACTTTAGATACAAGTAATACTAATGCTCACCAGGTTTATCTTACCATGCAAAAAAACAACAACAAAAAACAAAAACAAACCCTTCTTGTTAAATGGACTAAACTTAATTATATGGCTCTTCATCCTAATAAAACTAAATTTATGATGATAACCAGTAGGCAAAAACGTCAAAAACTAACTAAAATTTACCTATCCTTTACATTTCTGACGTAAAAGTTGAAGAAGTTGCAAATCACAAGGTTCTAGGAATAACAATTGACAATAACCTATCTTGGTCAAAACACGTAGAAAGCCTAACCAAAACCATTGCTTCGAAGTTATACCAGTTGAAAAAATCCAAAATTTCCTTACCATGCATGCCAAAATATTATTCTTTTATTCATACATTTAATCCAGTATTGATTACACTTCCACTCTTTGGGATTCAGCAAGCAATAACTTACTAAAACCATTGATTAGTATCCATAAAAGAGCCGTAAAACTAATCATTGACAAATCTTCAACACTGACAGAAACTGATTACAAACAAACAGGCATCCTTCCACTCAAGGCCAAACTGTTATACAACAAAGGACTCTTCATGCACAAAATCCTTCATAACAATGCTCCATCCTATCTGACAAATATGTTTACTTTTAGTGATTATCGACATTCACATAGGATAAACCTTCCATTTACAACGATTATCTTATGTAAATCAAGCCTTGCATATTCAGGGGGTTGGTTATGGAATCATATCCCAGAAAATTTAAAAACTGAATCAATTTTCCAAAAAATCAAATCTGACTTACATACATACCTGATGAATCTTTCAGATTTGACACCTCTATATCCTAAAATGTACTGATTATGTTTCAATATCATTCATATTTCATATATTTATACAATATGATAATTGCCATGAATTCACTTCCCATGGTCCAACTATCGGTGTCTGTCACTCTGTCTCTCCTTCTCCCTGTTATCATCATCATCATCATCATCAGCGTCATCATCATCATCATCATCATCTTCTTCTTCTCTTTTCCCCCCCTCTCTAATAATCATCCCATTTTATAATGATTTGATCTTTTCAACGATAATATGTGTCGTTGCGTCGTACTTAGGTTGTGTACATGCGCTTTATTTTCATGTGTAGTTGTGTGTGTGTATGTGTGTGTCTGTGTCTGTGTTTTGCCATTGATTTGTTTTCTTTTTTTGCTTTTCTTTCTTTTTTGCCCTTGAGGGCTGGATGTAAAAAAGCAGCTATGCTTACTCCACTACCCTCGTGAAATAAAAATACGTTTCGTTTACAACCTCACATGTTGGCCACGAAGACGTTGTCTCCTGTTTAAAATGAAGTGGCTAAGACCCAAGCAGATTTATGTTTTTTTAAAAAGGTGAAGCATTCCCAAAGTCAATAAAAACTTCGTATAATTTACGATCATGATAGATCTGTTTTTGTACAAAGGCTAAAAGCTTTTTTTTTTTTTTTTTAATTTTTTTTTAATACCCTTTAAAACCGTTTCGCACTAACCTTTTTGTACTAACTGCCTAACCATTCATGTTAACTGTAATGAATAACAACACTAAATAGTTAGCTGCTTATTTTGCTAAAAGAAATATGTCTGTGAGTAGTTGGATCATAGGCCTCACCTTTTACAATTGGTGACAGGTCCAGCCATCAGGGAAAATATAACACAACAATACACACCTTGACGTAATAGTGTTTTGAGTTTTCAAACTGACAGGTTAAGCAATAGTAGTTCACCATACCTTCAGGACCAGGAGCTTTTGTATCTTCTTATTTCAGTTTTCTAAGCAGTCTAAATACAAGCAAGACCTCTTCCATACATATTGGACGCTCCATCGCTCACAGCGTATTGGAAATAATCGCACGAGTGATAGTCATCTGTTATCTTGTTTAACGAATGTTTAAAGGGCTGAAACCAGTCAATGCTATTTTCCATTGTTTCATTTTACGTGACATATCATGAACATTATTCCATAATTATCTTTTTGATAGAACAGTTCCCCTTTCCTTCCCAACAGCTTTTCAACATCTATATAATCATTTTCTATATTCATACAGGGCAGAGGGGGAAAGATTGATGAGAAGGTGGAGGAATAAGTAAATGAACAAAACAGAACGAGCAGGCGAACAGTTTAGGGGAAAGCACTTCAAGATTTGTAAAAGCGCATCGCAAAATTTGTCGATAAGTGTGTTGTTCCAACTTGGTTCATCGGAGCGGTGAGGCAGGTCGATGTGGATGTTACTGCTCAAGAGCCAGGGGCAGGTCCTTAGAAAATCAAATATGAAAGACGCACAGGTCTCTCGTAACTGTAAACATTTACACAAATACAGTGACAACACACGCACAATGTTTTTGTAATTGGATGCAATCGATAGACTCTGTCAAAATTAACATGGCTCTCCATAATATTTCTTTGCTACAAATTTAACAATGAAATTACCCAAAACCGCACAGTTAACGGACCGAACGTCATCCTAAACATTGGAGATAAGATTACAACATTTATGTATGTTTGAAGCGTGTGAATAGAATAGAATATAAAATAGATTTTATCGTCATGAAACCGTAAGGTTTATAAGAACAAGTGCAATGGTAAATGAATGAATAAATAAAAAAACACACAATTAATCAGTCAGTTAATGCAGTAAATTGCAGCAGCATTCATAATTTTTTTTTTCCTAATCTCATTTGTATATATTCATCATCTGTTAGCATCGCCTGACTGGGAATATTTCCTGTGTTAATCGAATTTTGAGTATCTTTTAAAAATTGTTGCCTTAAGGTTTTATATTTAATACAATGATCAAGAAGATGGATTTCGTCTTCCAGGATGTTACACTTGTTGCACAATCTGTCTTCTTGTGGAATATTTAAATATCTACCTTTCTCAATCTTTAGGTCATGCGCGCTTATTCTGAGTTTCGTTAAAGCTTGTCTGTGTTTTGTATCTGATATATTTAAAAGATAGGTTTCAGTTTTGTACTCTGCTACAATCGTATTGTAAAATTTTAGCTTTAATGTTTTTTTCTCTTTTATCTTTCCTGTATTTGATATATTCATTTTCTAATTTTTTATATACGACGTATTTCAGTCTATGTACGCTGAATGTGAATTGGTTTTTCCAGATGTGATCAAGGCCTATAATTTCGAGTATCTTTCTAACAAATATCAACCATGTGAAGTTGTATTTTCTTGTTGGTACATGGACTTATATATTTTGTTGATGAGGGAAGTTTCTGTTAATTGAATTATGTGAATCCAGTATGTAATAATTTGGCATATTATCTTTAAACTTATTGGGAATCTGCCCAGTTCACCTAACACAGGAAGCACCATAGCTTTTTTGTGTATTCTAAGTATTTGTGTGAGTGTGTGTGTGTGAGAGTGTGTGTGTGTGTGTGTGTGTGTGTATTTGACACGAATAGTTCACTGAAATATAAAAAACCAAAACATTCCAACACAAGTATCTGCGAGACATAAAAGTGTGGGAACATAAAACATATGTCGGTTTTCAACAAAACACAATCATAAAGAAATCAATTGATATGATTTCATGAATCAGTACCCAATAGAAAAAGAGTCATTAACTGTATGCCTGTACAATAAATCAACAAACCAGTACTAGTTCATGATCACAACTCAGTAAACTTAGTTGTCCATTGAGGAGAGGTTTGCTATTTGTGTCATAGTATGGAACTTTCGAGTCATTGTGTCTTTGTGAAAAAAAACCAAACTCTGTCGAATATATTTTTCTGCCCAAACAAGGACAATTAAAACATAATGAAACCCAGTCAGAGTTAATGTCACGTGGGATACTTTGCGGGGGTTCAGCATTATCAAACAGAGAAATGTGAGATCACTTTGTTTTTTCATGACGTGTATGTGTTAAACAGTGTTTCACTGATGTGTCCATTTCAGAGTGAAGCGCAGTGGGAGACAGTTGCGCCCAACATGACATCACACATTGTGAAGAGTCGAAACATTGCCCCACCCACCTTCGATATGGTCAATGTTCCCTTCTTGTATTTCGGGGTGGCAAGCACCTCGGACAACGTCAGCGCTGGCATCGTCATTAGCCACTGCACTTACAATGTAGAACATGGACGAGGTGTGTGTGTCTGTGTGTGTGTGTGTGTGGTGTGTGTGTTCAGCCCCCAACACACTCCAGACCTGGTCCCAAAGCGCTCCATTTTGTGTAGAGGTGAACTGGTATCTTTTTCCACTACAACAGTAATTCAGGGACAATAACAGGGTAACTGAACACGAGTTGGATGTACCTGGTGCCAGCCAAAATGACTCTACGGGGAGTCATTTTGGGGCAGTAACACTGGCTCCTTTAGAGCCATTTCGGGACATGGGATGTAGTCATGCTAGCTATATCCTAAATTGATCCCCTTGAGATTTGTCTTGGTTAAAAAAAAAGAAAAGGTGCATTGTGTGAACTGGAAAAAATTGCCAGTTGGGGCCCTTTCGGTTTTGGTCTGTGGTTCATTGTCTTTCACTGGTACGATACTACAAATGTGTTACCGGGAAACCATACCCATTTTCTTATTTTGTACAGTCGGATTTTCATCATAAATAAATTGTTTGAGAACATTGCCCAACAGTGTAATGGGTGCATTAGGGAGACTTCATGAAACACAGACATTTTAGCGACCAGTATGTTTGGGGGGATTTCTTTTAAAGGGCATGGGTTATTGTTAAAAGCAATATCCACAGTGCTTAATTTGATACTGATAAGAAAACCGAGAAGAGCCTTAATTCCTTTTGCTGTCTTTTAAAACCAAATAATCCACATCTCACAAAATGTATCTAATTTTCACTGAGAAACTCTAACCTAAAAAAAAAAAAAAATCTTACAAACCAAAGCCAAATTAGATTGGTATACAAGATTAAAGAAAGATATTTCTACGCTTCAAAAGGCGGGAAAACTAAGGAAAGAATGCTTACAGAGACCCATTAATAAGTTCCAAACAAACGCCAGACGATGCAAGTTGGGTCCCCGATACCTCAGAGATATACAATAAGTGGTCAAAGGGAGTTAATCTGACCCTTCCAGTAAGTCCAGTGCATTCTCCACTGTCGAAAAAACGGACCAAGTTGATTGCCTTTGGAACAAAATGAAAGATCAACCCCTATATCCATCTCTGGCTGTGACATACCATTCTCCCAGTCTTCAAAAACATTGGCATGTACTTAAATGAAACACCGTCCATGGATGAACATGTCAATCATTTTAAAAGTTACAATATCGGCCGCACTCTTTTCAATCAGTTACGTAGATAAGGCAAAAGTCGTCCCTTCCTCTCCGCTGCTGTTGCAAACAAACTTAATGTCTCATTCTGTCCATGTTAGACTACAGCAACTCTCTCCTAGCTGGTCTCCCTTACAATAAACTAAATAAACGTCAACGCATTCATCATCATGCAGCCCGGCTCGTGCTCAGTAAGCTCATGAGAGTGTAACATCAGTGCTCAGAACACTTACTGGCTTCCTGTTTAGGCTTGGATTCAGTGCAAAATTGCTTGTCACTGCCTCCAATGTCTCTTTCACAACAATATGCCACCATATATGTCAGATCCTCTCCATCTTTACCATCCTTGTACGACATTACACTCTTTTGACTCCTCTCTGCTGACAGTTCATCAGTTCTCCCTCGAAACCATTAGTAAAGAATCTTTTTCTGTCTTTGGTCCCACTATCCCAAACTCCCTCTGTAGTTTAGACAAACTCCGTGTTTCTTAACTTTTAAAATTAATCTGAAAACGTACCTTTTTAAACTTTACATCTTCTGATGTGCTCTTTTTCTGGGTTTGTTGTCGAGGGTTTGTGTGGAGGGAGGTGACCGTGTGATTGGTTTTTAAGAATTGTGATTTCTGACACTGTCCATCGTTTGGGCAGTGTAATGTATGTTTTTTTTGTGTTTTTAAAAATAGTTTATAAGGTACTTTTTGTTTTGATTTGGTTTGCTGTGCTGATTGGTGTGCTGCTGAGGTATTGTTTGGGGACGGGGTGAGACTGATTTTAAGTATTTTAATTTTGATGTCCGTTAATTCGGCATTGTGATGTATGTTATTGGTTTTAAGTACTGGGGTTGATTTTTAGTATTTTGATGTCGTTTAAAGTATTGTGATATGTATGAAATATGCATTATCCAGGTCTTGTAATGTATGATATGTATAGTGTGATGAGTGTGATGTCAGTTTTGTACACATATTTTGGGTGTGTTTGAATACTTTAGTGTTGGGTTGTGTGTATGTGCAGGGTTGTGAATGTCAGATTTTTCATATTTGTGTTTAAATGCATGTCTCATCGTGTTTTTTTTTTTACATTTGACAGCGCAATTGAGCATATTTTACATGCATTATTATTATTATTATTATTATTATCGTCATTATTGGTATTATCAGTATTATTATTATACGACTTTGTGGGCTTCGTTGACTAAAGATATGTTTCATACTGTCGCTGTCAGTTAGTTGGTTATTATCCATAGTCATTTGTTACAATCGAGGTTGGTCAGTTACGGCCTATCGAATTATTCACGTTCGTTTATTACCGGGTTGAAGCTGGTAGTTAGTTAATATAAATATTCATCCATGTTCATTAGTTAAAGTTGATGTGCAGTAGTCATTAGTTAATTCATGTGTTAGATAGTTCTCTAATTATTCATGTTCTTTAGTTACAGGAGTTTGGTTATTCAGAGTTACTTATCTATTTAGCCACGTTCATTAGTTCATTAGTTGAGTTTGATTATTTAGAGTGTGTTCATTTTCTCATTGTTTACGTTCCTTAGTTATGGTTGAGTTAGATAATTTTGAGTTTATTGTTTATTCAATTCAACCTATTATGGTCTGTCAGTTATATAATTATTTATGTCCCGTTGTTGCAGCTGAGGCGCCGAATTTTGCATTCCAGGAAATCAAAGAAAGGGGGGTAACTGTAATTGGGAACGGGAAATGTAGTGTCCCTTTCCTGAACTCTCATCCCCTTTATTACGAGATGTTCTACATTGAAATCATTGGAAATCGCCACCAGCGAAAATGCACAGAAGGTATAATGTTTCGCCACCTTATTCTTATGATCTATCATTTAATTGTGATATTGTTAGTTTGGTTATAGATTTCCATTAGCAGGGTAATGTAATGTTAATGTCAAAATGCACAGAAGGTGCAATGTTGCTACCTTACTATTGTTATCTATTAATATTTTAAAATTTTTAGTTTGGTTACCGATTTATAGCATGATAGTGCATGAAACATGTCCTGCAAGCCAGATAAAAACAAAACGTGGAATATCCACCACTTGAAACACGGAACAAACATAAACACTGGCATGCACACACACACACACACACACACACACACTCTCTCTCTCTCTCTCTCTCTCTCTCTCTCTCTCTCTCTCTCTCTCTCTCTCTCTCTCTCTCTCTTTCACATACACTCTTTCACACACATGCACAGAAAGACAAACATACAGACAGACACACGCATACACATACAAACGTGCACACAAAAGCACACACGTACATGCGCGTAGGTATACACCCACGCACACGCATACGCACAAACTGCTGCTCCCTGTCTCTGTCTCCCCAAAATCTCCTTTTTATCTGCTCCCCCTACCCTAAACACACATATACGGCTAAACATGCGCCTATTTCTTAACCACATTCCCCTCATTCCTTTCTCTCAACCCTCCACCACCCCTTCCCTTCTTTTCAACTAATACAACTTACAATGGACAGGACTTTTACTAGTAACTCTGACACAGAGATCGTTCAGTTTATGTCATGCCCATCAGTGCCGAGTGACTGCACTCTGTTCCATCAGGTAACAAGACAGTTGTGTCTGTGAAAGACAGTTCCGGGACTTTCGAGCACGACCTCTCCGCTCTCAACCCAGGTGGCATATACAATGTGTGTATGCGCACCGTGTCCACTTACAGTGGCCGAGGAAGTGATGTCAGCCTACCAGAAACTGTGGCTCTGAGACAAGAAGTGAACGAGGCTGAAGAAGGTTAGTAAAAGTTATGCATTTTCTGGTCATGACTATGTAGTTTGATGTTTACAAATCGATTCAGTTGCAACTTAAGTAACCGGAGTCAGAATACTCATGATATCTTGTACAATTTTCACCAGAATTTTGTTGTTGTTGTTGTTGTTTTTTGTTTTTTTGCAACCGATCTGTTAATTTCATCCTAATTTACGGAGTGTTGATTCTCTTTTCATGTGTATGCGGGCACTGTTTATTGTTGAAACTGAAATGAATCTGATGTTCATGACTTGGGATGAAATATGTTGTACGCACTGTGTGATCAAAAAGAGATAAAATGAGCTTGATTAAAAACAGTGGATGCAAAATGTATTTGGCAAGTCGCCGAATAAACATATGATGAAATATTACATCATGCGACAATTAGTAATTCTTTCCTATTTATTTTCATTTCCTTTTTTTTTCATCATTTATGTATCTTTTTTCCCATTTGTCCAGCAGTATCCCGTTTTAAGAAAACAGGGTGAAGTTTATTTTCCGTTTGCTCATGGTAAAAGGAAGGGTGATGGCTGGATGCCACCAGTTTCTGTACAAAATTGCAAAACGTGTTGTTCTTGTAAAAGGCTTCAAGTTTTTATTCATTCGAATGTTTTCGTGTGCAAGTAGTGTCAACTACAGCACCCCCAACCTGACCCCTTCCCTCCCCTGTCCCTTCATCTCCCTGCCCACTTCGTTCCAAAGTTCATCATTTGAGGTCATAATCGCACTGTTCCAAACCCCTGCTCTCCTCCCCCCACTCCGCCACCCCTCCCCCGTCTGTTACTTTTGTTTAACCAAATGGGAAATTTATGGTTTATAATCAAGTTGCACAGTATGTTGTGGGAAGGAATAAAACATGTCAGCACAGCTGAAGTTTTAGTTGTCCCTTGAAAGAAATGGAATCTGGCACAGACTGATGTGAGGTGTAAGGAAATCTTTGATGGGCTGTGTGTTGCAGAAGTGTTGGTTGAAGTGCTTTATCAAAGGTTGTGTGCTGCTAGTAGGTGCAGCTCATGCTTAGTCTAGGGTGGAGTGCAAGGCAGGAAATATGTGCCTCTCAGTTCACTGTTTAGATGGCTTTTTGCTGCGTATGCTTATGTAAAAAGCTGTTGCAGGGGGATATGGGATCAACTAATGATGCACTCACTCACTCTCTCCTCACATCAATAGCAGGGCCACATGGAGTGGTTTTTATAGAGTGTTTACTTTTACAATATACATGGGAAATCAGCACACACACTAGCAAAAGCAACACACACTAAGGCAGCACACACTGCCTACTTCAAGTACTTCCTACAAGCAGCACACAGTAAAAAAAAAAAAGTTCACCCTACACCTAAAGCAGCACCTACAAGCAGCACACCTGGAACACAAACACACAACCAAAACCCAGGTCAGGTAAAATCTCAAAATATCCTGACATCACTGACATGAAAGGCCCATACCCTCAGCACCTTTCATCACATGTCCACCAGTATGCACTCCTCTCACACATAGATCTATGTGAGGAAATACAAGCTTCATCAAGCTTACCTGCCACCAGCAGTGACATACCAATTACCATACTGTGTACAAAACATATCACTGACCAATACAACCCTGTGTTCCAACTCATGTTACCCATCATTCAGCTAAACTGTGTGTTACCATTACCAAACAAATTTCTTTGCCTTCACAAAGTGTTCCACTGTGACACAAGTACATGTGTGGAAATCATTACTTCCAACATACCTCTGGTAAACAGCAATACGCAACCATATAGCACTGACCCTCCGTGCTGTCATTGTTAACCAACTCATTAATCTCATTAAAATGTGCTTTCCCACTTTGTCTGAACAAAGTAAACCACTGACACAAAGCACAACTCCTACACGTTACCACAACTACCAACAAATCAAACATGTGTTCCACAACACTTGCTGTTACCCCCATGTGCACACACACACACATGAAAAACCCTCAACACACACTGACAGTGTGTTAGCCCATATATCTGTTCAGTTCACACTGAACCAACACCACCTACTATATACAAAACAAGTAAGTAATGCATCAAAAATACAGAACAAGATATCTGTAACCAAATAGAAGGGGGAGGGGGGGGGGACTCAAAAGATTTAGGCCAATACTTCCCTCAGTGGGTAGCTTTCACACATTAACCCCTTTTCTTTCCACAAGCCACAAGATCAACTTAAACTGGCTGTCCACTGACATAAAACAGTTTCCCAACACAACTAAGTTATCAACATAACATAAAACCATTACAAGTCATGTACTCACAGCCCAACAGGGATTTCCTTGCTCCTCACATCACTGATCAGTCAGTCACCCTGTGTCAGTCAGTTCTTCTGGGAGACAGCTAAGAACTGGCTGTGCTGACTGGTTTTATCCCTTCCCCCAACATACTGTGCATCCTAATCTAAGCTACAACACTCACTCCCCAACTAGTTGAACTGAAATAACCAATCTTTGCTTGTCCTAATGACGCTATGTGAATGACTGACAGATCCACTGCTTGATCCCAATTCGTCCAATCCAACAGACTGATCTGATTCGCTACAATTCAACCCATTTGTCTATACACATTCTATGATGACAAGTTCACCCGTTTACGTCACAAAGAGATTGGGGAGACAGGACAATACAACTCTCGGCATGTTAGCCGGCTTGATCAAAGTTCGCATTAGCATAATTTTCCCTAGTTTACGTTCCGAAGTCCCGCCATCTACGTTGGCTGCGTTCGTGGAAGGGGAGATGGGGAACGACTTGAAAGACAGGCCGCCACACGGGATGTTCCGCTCAGCACGGGGATCGCGGCAGACATCACATAACCGCACGTGTTTCAACGACTGGGACGGGTGACGCGGACCAAAGGCGCCGACTAGGGAGTAGGGGTGAGGAGGGAGGGTGGCGTGGGTGTCGGCGCAACCTCAAAGACTGGGCTTTGGACGAGCGGGAAGGGAGATAAGGGGGGGGGGGGGGGGAAGGGATGGGGAGGGAAGGGGACAGAGTGCAGGTGGTGGGGGGGTGGGGGGGGGGTGACACTGCTGGCACACTATAACACCCACACCCGGCTTTTGAATGCAATGTCCTCATTGCTGCTGACCACATGCTGACCACTGTCATCAATTAATGCTAATGGGGAGATTAGTTCTCTAACCCAAAAATTAGCAAAAACAAAACATGTGAAAATGAAGACATTACAGGACAAAAGAAACCACCAAAAATACATTTCAAAATGATAAAGCTGTACAGGACACCATAACCCAGAAAAGCATACATAAAAAAATCAAACGGGGAGCTACACAACGCAAAAATCAACAGAGTTCCAGCTCACACATCAGCCACCACAAGCCCTGGAACGGAGGAAAAAAACAAAACAACATAGCATGACATACAGTTTTCCTCATCCAGATTATCCCCTAGCAGGCTACAGCTACAATTTTAGCCCATGTTGGATGATTAGCCTTACCCCTGTTGCTAACCCTAGCCCTACAGGTTGACCCTGACAGTTTCCAACCCCTGTCAGTCTGATCTGGGACCATGGCACCTGCACATGTCCCATGCACACCAGGCTTCGGATGAGACCTGGTGCCATTCTCACACAAACCGGTTACCACCGGTCTGTGTGACCGTCCTGGAGACCTGACTGCATCCTGGCAGTCTCCGTCACCTGTGCCCTCCCTTGTGGCACATGTACCAGGGATTCCTGGATCAGGTGGTATGGGCAGCAGCACCCATTCACCCTGGCAAGGATCATCCTCACAGTCAGCTATTGTTCTGACTGGAGTCTTTTCATTCGGACTCGGATCCTGCCCCCTGAGACTATTGGGCAAGTCTCTCTGGTTCTCATTGTGGGAATCTTTATGTTTTCCCTTGGGGAGAATCTTACCCACCTTTGGGGAAATCCTATTTCCCACCACTGACTGACCTTTCCTGCGTCTATTCCTTCTCTTCCTTTTGCCCAAATCCCTGTTCTCTATCACAGCCCCATCTCTCTGACTAACAAAATCTGACATTAACCCCTGCATGGACCTAACACTCTCTTCCAAATGCAACAGTTTGTCCCCTAATTTTGCTGTCTCTTCCTTGGCCTGTTGCTGTTGTTGGTCCTCCTCCATCTCTCGCTGCAGCCTCAGGGCTTCATCCCTCGCCTGGATGAAGGTGGTCTGAGGCTCCTTCCTCAGTATGTGGCGCAGCTCCCTTTTCAGCAGGGGGTTCCGGAGGCCATCGATGAAGTGGTCCCTCAGCATCTCAGCGGTGAGGACCCCAGTGCTCTTCATCTGGATGATTCTCTCAAGACTCCACAGAGCATGAGAATAGTTCAAGGCGGACTCCTCCGGCAACTGCTCCCTGCAGAAGAATGTGGACAGCAGTGTGGTGACATGCCGCCCGTCACCGAACACCCCCAGCAGAATGTTGATCACCTTCTCTGGGGTGTTGGTCTCCTCCAGGTCCCGCAGCATCAGCTCCCTGCGTGCGGTTCCCTGCAGATGGCTGTACACAAAGTAGGCAGCCATCCTGTCTCCCATGGGGTATGCAGCCAGGACTCTCTTCGCCTCCACGATGAAGTCCTCAGCTGACATCTCGCCAGGCTTACCAGTGAATACTGGCAGTGTGGGTGCTGCATACCACACCATGGGAAACTCCTGCGCCATTGTAGTTGGGGTTGTCATCTCTGGGCTGTTACTGGGCTGTGCTACCTGACAGTGTGCTGCTTAAGTCCTAACTGCTTAACCTGTCTATTGTGTCAGTAAATCACTCTACCTGCCTATCCTGTCGGCAACGCCAAGTTGTAAAAAGCTGTTGCAGGGGGATATGGGATCAACTAATGATGCACTCACTCACTCTCTCCTCACATCAATAGCAGGGCCACATGGAGTGGTTTTTATAGTGTTTAATTTTACAATATACATGGGAAATCAGCACACACACTAAGCGGTTCACACTACTTAGCAAAAGCAACACACACTAAGGCAGCACACACTGCCTACTTCAAGTACTTCCTACAAGCAGCACACAGTAAAAAAAAAAAGTTCACCCTACACCTAAAGCAGCACCTATAAGCAGCACACCTGGAACACAAACACACAACCAAAACCCAGGTCAGGTAAAATCTCAAAATATCCTGACATCACTGACATGAAAGGCCTATACCCTCAGCACCTTTCATCACATGTCCACCAGTATGCACTCCTCTCACACATAGATCTATGTGAGGAAATACAAGCTTCATCAAGCTTACCTGCCACCAGCAGTGACATACCAATTACCATACTGTGTACAAAACATATCACTGACCAATACAACTCTGTGTTCCAACTCATGTTACCCATCATTCAGCTAAACTGTGTGTTACCATGACCAAACAAATCTCTTTGCCTTCACAAAGTGTTCCACTGTGACACAAGTACATGTGTGGAAATCATTACTTCCAACATACCTCTGGTAAACAGCAATACGCAACCATATAGCACTGACCCTCCGTGCTCTCATTGTTAACCAACTCATTAATCTCATTAAAATGTGCTTTCCCACTTTGTCTGAACAAAGTAAACCACTGACACAAAGCACAACTCCTACACGTTACCACAACTACCAACAAATCAAACATGTGTTCCACAACACTTGCTGTTACCCCCATGTGCACACACACACACACATGAAAAACCCTCAACACACACTGACAGTGTGTTAGCCCATAGATCTGTTCAGTTCACACTGAACCAACACCACCTACTATATACAAAACAAGTAATACATCAAAAATACAGAACAAGATATCTGTGACCGAACGGAAGGGGGGGGGGGATCAAAAGATTTAGGCCAGTACTTCTCTCAGTGGGTAGCTTTCACACATTAACCCCTTTTCTTTCCACAAGCCACAAGATCAACTTAAACTGGCTGTCCACTGACATAAAACATAGTTTCCCAACACAACTAAGTTATCAACATAACATAAAACCATTACAAGTCATGTACTCACAGCCCAACAGGGATTTCCTTGCTCCTCACATCACTGATCAGTCAGTCACCCTGTGTCAGTCAGTTCTTCTGGGAGACAGCTAAGAACTGGCTGTGCTGACTGGTTTTATCCCTTCCCCCAACATACTGTGCATCCTAATCTAAGCTACAACACTCACTCCCCAACTAGTTGAACTGAAATAACCAATCTTTGCTTGTCCTAATGACACTATGTGAATGACTGACAGATCCACTGCTTGATCCCAATTCGTCCAATCCAACAGACTGATCTGATTCGCTACAATTCAACCCATTTGTCTATACACATTCTATGATGACAAGTTCACCCGTTTACGTCACAAAGAGATTGGGGAGACAGGACAATACAACTCTCGGCATGTTAGCCGGCTTGATCAAAGTTCGCATTAGCATAATTTTCCCTAGTTTACGTTCCGAAGTCCCGCCATCTACGTTGGCTGCGTTCGTGGAAGGGGAGATGGGGAACGACTTGAAAGACAGGCCGCCACACGGGATGTTCCGCTCAGCACGGGGATCGCGGCAGACATCACATAACCGCACGTGTTTCAACGACTGGGACGGGTGACGCGGACCAAAGGCGCCGACTAGGGAGTAGGGGTGAGGAGGGAGGGTGGCGTGGGTGTCGGCGCAACCTCAAAGACTGGGCTTTGGACGAGCGGGAAGGGAGATAAGGGAGGGGGTGGGGGGGGGAAGGGATGGGGAGGGAAGGGGACAGAGTGCAGGTGGTGGGGGGGTGGGGGGGGGGGTGACACTGCTGGCACACTATAACACCCACACCCGGCTTTTGAATGCAATGTCCTCATTGCTGCTGACCACATGCTGACCACTGTCATCAATTAATGCTAATGGGGAGATTAGTTCTCTAACCCAAAAATTAGCAAAAACAAAACATGTGAAAATGAAGACATTACAGGACAAAAGAAACCACCAAAAATACATTTCAAAATGATAAAGCTGTACAGGACACCATAACCCAGAAAAGCATACATAAAAAAATCAAACGGGGAGCTACACAACGCAAAAATCAACAGAGTTCCAGCTCACACATCAGCCACCACAAGCCCTGGAACGGAGGAAAAAAACAAAACAACATAGCATGACATACAGTTTTCCTCATCCAGATTATCCCCTAGCAGGCTACAGCTACAATTTTAGCCCATGTTGGATGATTAGCCTTACCCCTGTTGCTAACCCTAGCCCTACAGGTTGACCCTGACAGTTTCCAACCCCTGTCAGTCTGATCTGGGACCATGGCACCTGCACATGTCCCATGCACACCAGGCTTCGGATGAGACCTGGTGCCATTCTCACACAAACCGGTTACCACCGGTCTGTGTGACCGTCCTGGAGACCTGACTGCATCCTGGCAGTCTCCGTCACCTGTGCCCTCCCTTGTGGCACATGTACCAGGGATTCCTGGATCAGGTGGTATGGGCAGCAGCACCCATTCACCCTGGCAAGGATCATCCTCACAGTCAGCTATTGTTCTGACTGGAGTCTTTTCATTCGGACTCGGATCCTGCCCCCTGAGACTATTGGGCAAGTCTCTCTGGTTCTCATTGTGGGAATCTTTATGTTTTCCCTTGGGGAGAATCTTACCCACCTTTGGGGAAATCCTATTTCCCACCACTGACTGACCTTTCCTACGTCTATTCCTTCTCTTCCTTTTGCCCAAATCCCTGTTCTCTATCACAGCCCCATCTCTCTGACTAACAAAATCTGACATTAACCCCTGCATGGACCTAACACTCTCTTCCAAATGCAACAGTTTGTCCCCTAATTTTGCTGTCTCTTCCTTGGGATGTTGCTGTTGTTGGTCCTCCTCCATCTCTCGCTGCAGCCTCAGGGCTTCATCCCTCACCTGGATGAAGGTGGTCTGAGGCTCCTTCCTCAGTATGTGGCGCAGCTCCCTTTTCAGCAGGGGGTTCCGGAGGCCATCGATGAAGTGGTCCCTCAGCATCTCAGCGGTGAGGACCCCAGTGCTCTTCATCTGGATGATTCTCTCAAGACTCCACAGAGCATGAGAATAGTTCAAGGCGGACTCCTCCGGCAACTGCTCCCTGCAGAAGAATGTGGACAGCAGTGTGGTGACATGCCGCCCGTCACCGAACACCCCCAGCAGAATGTTGATCACCTTCTCTGGGGTGTTGGTCTCCTCCAGGTCCCGCAGCATCAGCTCCCTGCGTGCGGTTCCCTGCAGATGGCTGTACACAAAGTAGGCAGCCATCCTGTCTCCCATGGGGTATGCAGCCAGGACTCTCTTCGCCTCCACGATGAAGTCCTCAGCTGACATCTCGCCAGGCTTACCAGTGAATACTGGCAGTGTGGGTGCTGCATACCACACCATGGGAAACTCCTGCGCCATTGTAGTTGGGGTTGTCATCTCTGGGCTGTTACTGGGCTGTGCTACCTGACAGTGTGCTGCTTAAGTCCTAACTGCTTAACCTGTCTATTGTGTCAGTAAATCACTCTACCTGCCTATCCTGTCGGCAACGCCAAGTTGTAAAAAGCTGTTGCAGGGGGATATGGGATCAACTAATGATGCACTCACTCACTCTCTCCTCACATCAATAGCAGGGCCACATGGAGTGGTTTTTATAGAGTGTTTAATTTTACAATATACATGGGAAATCAGCACACACACTAAGCGGTTCACACTACTTAGCAAAAGCAACACACACTAAGGCAGCACACACTGCCTACTTCAAGTACTTCCTACAAGCAGCACACAGTAAAAAAAAAAGTTCACCCTACACCTAAAGCAGCACCTATAAGCAGCACACCTGGAACACAAACACACAACCAAAACCCAGGTCAGGTAAAATCTCAAAATATCCTGACATAACTGACATGAAGGGCCTATACCCTCAGCACCTTTCATCACATGTCCACCAGTATGCACTCCTCTCACACATAGATCTATGTGAGGAAATACAAGCTTCATCAAGCTTACCTGCCACCAGCAGTGACATACCAATTACCATACTGTGTACAAAACATATCACTGACCAATACAACTCTGTGTTCCAACTCATGTTACCCATCATTCAGCTAAACTGTGTGTTACCATGACCAAACAAATCTCTTTGCCTTCACAAAGTGTTCCACTGTGACACAAGTACATGTGTGGAAATCATTACTTCCAACATACCTCTGGTAAACAGCAATACGCAACCATATAGCACTGACCCTCCGTGCTCTCATTGTTAACCAACTCATTAATCTCATTAAAATGTGCTTTCCCACTTTGTCTGAACAAAGTAAACCACTGACACAAAGCACAACTCCTACACGTTACCACAACTACCAACAAATCAAACGTGTTCCACAACACTTGCTGTTACCCCCATGTGCACACACACACACACATGAAAAACCCTCAACACACACTGACAGTGTGTTAGCCCATAGATCTGTTCAGTTCACACTGAACCAACACCACCTACTATATACAAAACAAGTAAGTAATGCATCAAAAATACAGAACAAGATATCTGTAACCAAATAGAAGGGGAGGGGGGGGGACTCAAAAGATTTAGGCCAATACTTCCCTCAGTGGGTAGCTTTCACACATTAACCCCTTTTCTTTCCACAAGCCACAAGATCAACTTAAACTGGCTGTCCACTGACATAAAACAGTTTCCCAACACAACTAAGTTATCAACATAACATAAAACCATTACAAGTCATGTACTCACAGCCCAACAGGGATTTCCTTGCTCCTCACATCACTGATCAGTCAGTCACCCTGTGTCAGTCAGTTCTTCTGGGAGACAGCTAAGAACTGGCTGTGCTGACTGGTTTTATCCCTTCCCCCAACATACTGTGCATCCTAATCTAAGCTACAACACTCACTCCCCAACTAGTTGAACTGAAATAACCAATCTTTGCTTGTCCTAATGACACTATGTGAATGACTGACAGATCCACTGCTTGATCCCAATTCGTCCAATCCAACAGACTGATCTGATTCGCTACAATTCAACCCATTTGTCTATACACATTCTATGATGACAAGTTCACCCGTTTACGTCACAAAGAGATTGGGGAGACAGGACAATACAACTCTCGGCATGTTAGCCGGCTTGATCAAAGATCGCATTAGCATAATTTTCCCTAGTTTACGTTCCGAAGTCCCGCCATCTACGTTGGCTGCGTTCGTGGAAGGGGAGATGGGGAACGACTTGAAAGACAGGCCGCCACACGGGATGTTCCGCTCAGCACGGGGATCGCGGCAGACATCACATAACCGCACGTGTGTCAACGACTGGGACGGGTGACGCGGACCAAAGGCGCCGACTAGGGAGTAGGGGTGAGGAGGGAGGGTGGCGTGGGTGTCGGCGCAACCTCAAAGACAGGGCTTTGGACGAGCGGGAAGGGAGATAAGGGAGGGGGGGGGGGAAGGGATGGGGAGGGAAGGGGACAGAGTGCAGGTGGTGGGGGGGTGGGGGGGGGGGTGACACTGCTGGCACACTATAACACTTAGCAGGTACTGCTTAGTGTGTGCTGCCTGGGGCTTAGGAGTTTGAGTTAGTTCTGTTATGTGCTGCTTACCCATGTTTATTCTAAAGTATATAAAACTACTCCTTGTGGTCCTGCTATTAGTATGAGGAGACAGCGTGAGTGTGTATGTGTACATCTGTCAAGCAGCCTACTTTGAACTCAGACGAATCAGCTCCATACGCCACTACCTCACACTCGACGTAACCAAAACACTACTTAGTTCATGCATATCCTCTAGATTATACTATTGCAACTCTCTTCTCATCGGTTGTCCGCAAACACTCCACAGACTACTACAACAGGTACGAAATTCCGCCGCCAAATTGATTTATAAAGCAAAAAAAACAAAACAAAAAAACAACAAAAAAATCTGCACACTGGTCACCCCTTCTAAAAGAGTTGCAGAGCAAAGAATCAAATACAAATTCCGCCTGTCTAAGCTACCATGTCATATCTGGAACTGCACCCCGATGCCTCTCTGACATCTTTCAAATCTATGTACCCTCCCGCTCTCTTCGCTCTGCTGCTGCTGATAGAATCCTCTGCGTCCTAAAATACAAGAGAATAGCACGGTGGTTGAGTCTTTTTATCATCTGCTTTTCAAATATGGAACTCTTTGCCTGTCACAGCCCCTCACTGTCTTCATTTAAATATAACCTCAAGACTTTCCTCTTCCAGCAGCATTTCCTCTAGACCCTCTCTCATACATGAAAGTAGTTGATTGTGTAGGTATATTTGTAACGCTGTATTGTGTGTGCGTCGACTGTATGTATGAATGCATGCATGTATTTATGTATGCATGTATGTATGTATTGTTGGTACGAGTTTGTATGCGCATAAATATCTTTATTGTGCATGATTGTGAGTTGAGGACTGAGTGTGATTTGTATGCGTGTGTGTGTGGATTGTAAAGCACTTTGTGCAATGAGCAAAGCGCTGATAAATGTCCAGTTATTATTATTATTATTATCAGTAGTAGTAGTAGTAGTATCAATCAATCCAATCCCCCTCCTCGCTCCCCCCCCCACCCACCCACACACACACATGCACACCATTATATCTTTGGAACGCACTCTTTTCCAGTTTTTAACACAGATATTGCCTTATTTTACTCGATTTTGATCAAACAGAATATTAGCAGCAGTTGCTGTAGATGAATTGTCTTTTGTCTGATCACAACCATAATGCTGGACGAGACTGAATGACTGGCTGACTCCAAAAGAATGACGTTTCATGACACATTTCATTAACTGCTTCTCATTTTGTCTGTTTTTGTGTGGGTTTTTTGGTTGATTTTTTTTTTCCATGTTTCTTCACTTATCTTCTGAAAGATTGATTGTTACCTAACAGACTGATTGGTTGACTGATTTCAGAAACAAACGATGCTTTGTTCATCGGATTGGTCGTGCCATTGTTGCTGTCCGTGCTGGGAGTGGTGATTTGGTTGTAAGTTCCACTTTCCTAAGGGATATAGATGGGCTATGTAGAGGAGACAACTTAGAGTGGTTGTAAGTTCCTCTTTCTAAGGGATATAGATGGGCTATGAAGAGGAGACAGCTTATAGCTGTTGTAAGTTCCTCTTTCTAAGGGATATAGATGGGCTATGAAGAGGAGACAGCTTAGAGTGGTTGTAAGTTCCTCTTTCTAAGGGATTTTGATGGACTATGTAGACAGCTTATAGCTGTTGTAAGTTCCTCTTTCTAAGGGATACAGATGGGCTATGTAGAGGAGACAGCTTAGAGTGGTTGTAAGTTCCTCTTTCCTAAGGGATATAGATGGGCTATGAAGAGGAGACAGCTTATAGCTGTTGTAAGTTCCTCTTTCTAAGGGATTTTGGTGGACAATGTAGAGGAGACAGCTTAGAGTGGTTTAAGTTCCTCTTTCCTTGGGGATATAGATGGGCTATGTAGAGGAGACAGCTTAGAGTGAGAGACATAGGGCGAAGAGGCAGAAGAAACGGACATTTAGCGCATTTCATCGGGACAAAGGAGTGGTGTGCTGGTACAGTAAACAATGTACACGTTTTATCGCTTTCCCGTTGTCTTGGAAGCAGTGGGTCCCGGGACGGACCCCTGAGGTAGTTTTCTTCTTTTTTTTTTCTTTTTTTTAATGAACCTTTTTTAATTTCATTTCAGACAACGAAACCGAACATTGACACACGACCAGAAAAAAAACAACAACAAAAAAACAACAAAATGGATAATCATCATCATTTCCTTACACTGAGTATATCATTCAATTATCCATACAAATACATACAAACTCACACACATGAACACACACGTACAAGGCATGCATGGTGTGTCCATCAGGATCGATGATGACCATCGTTGTCATCCAGCTAGGGGATGGGGGGAGGGTGGTGGTGGGGTGGGGGGGAGGATGCTCATGAATCTATCTGTGAATGCGCAGATGGCTGAATAGTCCAATCTGTGCATGAAATGTTTGCTGACAGTTGGGGCAGACAAAGACAGGCATATCATTGTCAGGGAGCTTGTTTGCCCGTGACTTTCTGGCCTGCCTCTTCTGAACAGCTGCAGCAGTCCTGTTGGCCTCGCACAACTTGGCGCCTTTGTGCACAGCAGCGCGCCATTTGTCACGGTCCACTGCAGATTCCTCCCAGGAGTCAGGGTTGATATCAAACGCTTTCAGAGAGACTTTCACAGTATCTCTGAAGTGCTTCTTTTGACCTCCGTGTGATCTCTTCCCTTGTTGCAGCTCGCCATAGAAGAGCCTTTTGGGCAGCCGATGTTCTGGCATGCGCGCCATGTGTCCAGCCCAGCGAAGCTGGGACTGCATCAGGATGGTGAAGATGCTGGGAAGGGTGGCTTTTGCGAGCACCTCTGTGTCTGGGGTCTTGTCTTGCCACTTGATGTTCAGTAGCTTCCTGAGGCATGTTGTGTGGAAGTGGTTCAGCTTCTTGGCATGTCGTTGGTACACTGTCCAAGTTTCACAGGCGTACAGTAGTGTGGGGAGAACTACTGCTCTTTAGACCTTTAGCTTGGTCTCAAGACTAATGCCTCTTCTGTTCCAGACATTTGCATCGAGTCTACCAAAAGTTGCGCTTGCTCTTGCAATCCTGACGTTCACTTCATCGTCGATGGTCGCAAGGTCGCTGCCAAGGTATGTGAACCGCTCCACCGCACTGAGTCTCTAACCGTTGACTGTGATGTTGGGCTCAACGTAGGGTTTCCCTGGGGCTGGCTGATGGAGAACTTCAGTTTTCCTCGTGCTGATGGTAAGGCCGAAGTTCCTGCTGGCAGTGGCAAACTTGTCGACGCTGAGTTGCATGTCAGCTTCAGATCCAGCGTTGAGTGCTCAATCATCAGCAAACAAAAAGTCTCTGATGATGTCTGTCATGACCTTCGTTTTTGCTTGAAGCCTTCTGAGGTTAAACAACTTGCCATCTGTTCGGTACTTTAGGCCGATTCCAACATCGCCATCTCTGAAGGCATCAGTAAGCATTGCAGAGATCATGAGGCTGAACAGCGTTGGAGCCAGGACGCAGCCTTGCTTGACACCATTTGTGACAGCAAAAGGAGCAGATGTTTCGCCATTGTCCTGGACTCGACCCTGCATGCCTTCATGGAATTGGCTGACCAAGGAAATAAATTTCCGAGGGCATCCGTACTTGGCCATGATCTTCCACAGTCCCTCTCTACTCACAGTGTCGAAGGCCTTAGTGAGGTCGACATAGGTGGAGAACAGATCAGCATTTTGCTCCTGACATTTCTCTTGCAGCTGCCTTGCAGCAAACACCATGTCGGTGGTTCCGCACTCTTTCCGGAATCCACATTGGCTCTCAGGCAAATGACCTTGGTCAAGGTGTGCTGTGAGGCGGTTTAGTAGGATCCTGGCAAGTATCTTGCCTGCGATGGAGAGCAAGGAAATGCCCCGATGGTTATCACAGGCTTGCCGGTTCCCCTTTCGCTTGTACAAGTGAATGATAGATGCATCTTTGAAATCCTGGGGGATCGTCTCTTCTTTCCACATGAGTGAGTACAGCTGATGGAGCTTCTCAGTCAGCACAGTGCCTCCATCCTTGTAGACCTCTGCTGGTATGGAGTCTGAGCCAGGTGCTTTGCCACTGGATAGCAGACGGATTGCTTTCAGGGTCTCAAGAAGTGTTGGCTGATCGTCCAGTGCTTCGTTGATGGGGACTTGTGGGAGACGGTCTATGGCTTCATCATTTATGGAGGAAGGGCGATTTAAGACACTGTTGAAGTGCTCAGCCCAGCGTTTGAGAATTTTCTCCTTCTCGGTGATCAAGGTATTCCCATCTGCACTGAGGAGGGGGGGTGATCCTGAGGATGTGGGGCTGTAGACTTCTTTTAAGGCATCATAGAACCTCTTCATATCGTGCCTGTCAGCATATCCCTGGATCTCATCAGCTTTGTCACTCAGCCACTTATCCTGCATCTGGCGTAACTTTTGCTGAACAGTCCTGCAGATGGCATTGTACGCATCCTTTTTTGATGTGGACTTTGGGTTGCTCAGGTAGGCTTGATGCAGACGGCGTTTCTCATCCAGAAGCTGCTTGATTTCATCACAGTTTTCATCAAACCAGTCTTTGTGCTTTCTGGTCATGGGTCCCAGGGTCTCTGAAGCTGTACTATAGATCAGCTCAGGCAGGGTCCTCCAGTCAGACTCCACATTCTGGTTGTCCAGAGAGGCGGATTCCAGACGATCTTCCAGCAGCTCCACAAAGGACTGTTTGATGGTGATGTTTTTCAGCTTAGCGATGTTGAGCCGTTTTGGAGCCTTCTGGCCTTGGGGGCGTCTCTTGGGCTGGATTCGAATATTCAGCTTCGAGACTACAAGGCGATGGTCTGTCCAACACTCGGCGCCGCACATGGTCTTTGTTACACGTACATCTTGCCTATCCCTTTTCCTGACAATGACATAATCGATGAGATGCCAATGCTTTGAGCGAGGGTGCATCCATGTAGTCAGAGCCAGCTCTAGCATTGAAGTCCCCAAGAATGATGAGCTTGTCTGCTTTAGGGATAGCAGCAATGACAGAGTGAAGGTCCTCGTAGAACTTCGCCTTCACTTCATCCGGGTTGGTCATGGTTGGGGCGTAGGCACTGACAATGGTGAGGTGCTTCTGGCCAGATGCCAGTGGGAGTTTCATGGTCATAAGCCTATCGTTGACTCCCTTTGGGATTCCAGCTAGCTTGCTGACAAGTGCTGTTTTTACTGCAAAACCAACGCCAGCCTCACGTCGCTCTTCGCTTCCTCGTCCACTCCAGAAGAAGGTGTAACCAGATCCCCGTTCACAGAGCTCGCCTTCGCCTGCAAGCCGAGTCTCACTCAAGGCTGCGATGTCAATGTTGTATCTGGCGAGTTCGGATGCAACTAGTGCCGTTCTCCTTTGGGGTCTGTCCGCGTTATCTCTGTCCAGGAGAGTCCTTATGCTCCAAGCACCAATAGTGAGAGGAACGATCCTTGTTTTATCTTTTCTTTCTTTTTGTTTCGACCGCTGATGTAGGGTCCCCGCCAGCCACGGTATGCTGGCCAGGGTGATATGGAGCAGGCAATTTTTAGGGCACCTTTTCTAGCCCCTTCCTCATGCCAGGGAGGTGAGCAGTGCATTCCTAAAGAGGGCTGCTCAGACGCTCAGACGGCTGCCGAGCTCCATCGCTGCTCCTGTCGACGAAGAACGACCCTATGGCCTGAGCCGCCTGCGTGCAGGTCTGCGGCTGCGACTGCCAGTGTACCCACACCTGTCGTTTCGTCGCTCGCCTGTCGCAACAGGATTTGGGGGTGATGAAAGGATGAAGGATGAAAGGTCATTAAGGATGACTGATGACTTGCGCGATGAGTTTGTTTAAAGTGAAGAGGAGTTGCGCAACGTCGACCTCACTCTCTCATCCGGGTCCACCAATTTCCAGTGGCAAGACTAAGTCGAGACGACTGGAGGATGAGCACGGATGCAGTGGATGACCAAGATATCCTTTCGGTGTCTCATCTTGCTCTCTGCACTCCACAGTGCGTTGCTGTGACCGCCTTCCTCTCCGTTGAACCGATAGGTTTCTTCCGCAGATTCTGCCGGATCCAGACTTCACATGCATGGGTAGACACACCCCGGGGGCCAACTGCGTGTGGCATGCACACAGCACGGTGGAGCTAGATGGCCGTCGGTGGCTCTCCTGAGCCGACGCCCTTTTATGGATCTCCATAAGGGTGTCTAGCCACCCGCCTCACCAGTCCCGGAAGGGAGTGCCGGTTTAGTCGCCGGCAACCCGACCCTGAACAGGTTGTACTGGATTACAGGTTACCAGTAGCAGATATAATGACCTGACATACGTACACATATAAACACAAACACACACTGCCACAACCACACAAATCCACAGACATGCACACAAACATATCGGCACCTGTATACACGCACCTTCATCCACCGATGTCTGCATGTAATGTATACATTAAACGTCATAGAACACAGCACCCATACCTCATAGCATGTTCAAATACATGTCCTTTTGTGTGTGTGTGTGTGTTTTATCCTTCTGTATTCCACTCATGCCCCTAGAAATACTATGCAGCGATATGTATTTATTGAACGAGTGATCAGTGTATATAATCAGATTTTTTCCTCCTTTCCTCAGTCCCCACTCGTCCCAGCTAATATTGCCAATATTCACTGGAAAGGAAAAAAAAAATGAAAGAAAGGAAAAGAATGCGTATACAAGAAGAAAGTGCAGTGATTTTAACATCATCTTTAAACGTTGATCAAATGGTTGTACGGAAACCAGTTTATCGAGAATGCATTAAAAGACATATTCACAAGTGAAATATGTTTTTCAGTTTCATATACACGTTTCAGATATTTTCTGAAATGATTAAGCTGTGGAACTGTGTTACTGACTTTGCATTTGTAGATAAAGAATTTGGCATGGACTATAATCATGTCAAGAGTTCCATCAGACCTGAATTCGCTATCGTGTCCAAATATAATGATTCTTTCATTGAATTTTAAGAATTTTGCATTTTCAGAATTATCATTGATATGTCTTTCAAGCACATTCCAGAACACATGTGTAAATTCGCATTCCCAGTATATATGGTATATATTTTCACGATCCTTTCTACAAAAAGTACAACTATCTTCACTAACTATGCCCATATGTTTCAACACAGTATTAGTTGCTAATATTCTGTGTATAGTTCTAATTTGAAACCACCGAAGTTTGATTTCACTGATTTGACGTATTTTCCTAAATGTAATATCCCATTTGATTTGTGTGTCAAATTTATTTTCCCATTTACTGCAACAATTTGGGTTTATCCTGTCATGCGTTAAAATATAGTATACACGTGCACCCTTAGAAACTGAAAATATTGCTTCAAAAGTTTTATGGCTGTTTAAAGATCGATTAGTTTGAGCAACAATTCTACATTTCCTCATGTAACACTTCACTGCTTGTATGTATCCAGTATATGTAACATAGTCAGTATGTAAATTGTATTTATGTTTAAATTCTTCAGATGATAGAAACATACCATTATCATTAAGCAAGTCTGAAATAAAACACACTCCTTGGTCAATCCATTTCTTACAGAACACAGCTTTCCTTCCAATTTTTATATTATCATTACAGAATAGAGGTTCTGCATTCATTTCTTCGTATTTTTCTATGTGAATTTTCTTTCCGAATTCCCTATATGCTTGCAAGACGTCATTCCAAAATTTGTTTTGATGAGTGTGTTTATCAGCAGGAAGGTTTGAGCCAAGTTTTTCAAGCAGAGTCAAGCTAGGATTTATAGTAACATTTAGTTTTTTCCATTTATAGTCGCTTGTCTTTAGTCTTCGTATCCAAATCAACTTGAGTGCATTAATGTAGTTTTTAATGTTTGGCACACCAAGCCCTCCATGAACAATTCCTTTAACAGTGTTTCTACTGATTCTATCTTGTTTCTTATTCCATACAAACTGAGTTTTCTGAACCATGTCTGTCATGGTGTCAGGAGGATTTGGCAACAATGTCCACAAGTGGACGATTTTGGACAAAATCAAAGATTTAAGCACTGCAACTCTGTCTTTTTAACCATATTTTATACAAAGTGTTGATTTCTGCAAATTTACATTTCAGATTAATTTCCTCGTTGTGTTCTAAATCGTTTGTGAACCAAATGCCAAGTATTTTGAACTGAGGGGGATTCCATTTAATGTTTAAATGAGGCAAATAACGTTTTGAACAGATCCTTAGTTTTCCCAGCCATATAGCATTTGTTTTAGTAGCATTCAGAAAGAGACCAGATTTTTTCCCATATGTGTTAACAGTATTCATCACTTCCTCGAAAGTATTTTCATTATCATGTAATAAGAGTTCAGCGTAGTCAGCATATTGCAATATCTTATATTCATAATCACCAATTCTAATTCCTTGTATATTATCATTTTCCCTTATCATAACTGCAAGGATTTCGACACATAAAATAAATAAATAAGGAGATATTGGGTCACCCTGTCTACAGCCTCTAGAAATAGGAAACCACTGTGACATATGACCATTAACAGAGACAGACGACTTAATGTTATCATAGAACACTGAAATCCATCTACAAAAGTCTTCACCAAAGCCAAACGCATGAAGGACTTTGAACATAAAACTCCAGTCAACAGAGTCAAAGGCCTTTTCAAAATCAAGGCACAGAAGCAGACCAGTTAATCTTTAAATAGTTAATAATATCATAGATTAGACGGACATTGTCTCCCATAAATCTGTTAGCGATGAACCCAGTCTGATCCTCATTTATCAACACAGGAAGTACGTATTTTATTCTAGCCGCAATACACGCTGAGCCTATTTTATAAACAACATTAAGGAGAGAGATTGGCCTCCAGTTTTTAAGTAAATCCTTTGCTTTATCCTCTTTAGGAATGCATATGATAATGCCTTCCCTCTGAGGTGGTGAGAGTTGACCGCTTCGAAAACTATCATTTAGTGCTCTTACTACGAATACACCAATTTGTTGCCAAAAAAACTTGAAAAATTCTACCGTGAATCTGTCCGAACCAGGGCTCTTGTTATTTTTCATACTTTTTAATGCATAAGTTGCTTCATCTAGTGTTATTTCTCCCTCTAACGAAGACTTTTCTACTTCTGTTAATTTTGGAATATTATCGACTAACTCTGATATTTCAGTCTTCTGCTTGTTTCTTTAAGTAGAGATTTTCGTAAAAGCGTTTAACTTCTTTGATAATTTCTTTACTGACTACTACTTTATCCCCGTTACTTAAAGTTAATTTCCTCATTTGTTTACTGACATAATTACGATTTTCAAGATTACAAAAATACTTTGTTATTTTTTCTCCCTCAGCTACCCACCTTGCCCGTGATCGAAGAAGAACACCTTCCATATGTTTTTCTCTGATTTTAACTAACTCTTCTTTATCATTGTTAAGCTGATGCCTTTCTTCGTCTGTTAATGTGGCTTTCATTTCAAGATATTCTATATTGTGTTCTAATTCTTTCTTGCGTTCACCAGTTACACGCTTTTTCATTGTAGCAAAGGCAATTGTTTTAGATCTTATCTTCATAAGCAGGACATCTATAAATAGTTGATCCGGTATAGTAAGCTGAATTTTGTGTTTTGGAACATTACTGAGACTTCCCAGAGAATAGGGTAAAGCTGCGTATTCCTCTGTAACATTTGTTATAACCTCCTTTATTTCTTCTTCAAATAATTTATCCTTTAAGAGAGAAGAATTAAATTTCCACAAAGTATTTCTTTTTACATCTTTTTCTAAAGTAATTGTTAATGTTATCATAGAGTGATGTGTCCTATAACCAGGATTTATATCTGCATCTTTTACAGAACAGCACAAAAAGTCTGATATCAGGAAAAAAATCTAAACGAATTTGTTGAAAAGGATTATTTCTTCGCCACGTATATCTTCTAGTTTCAGGATTAAGTTCCCTCCATATATCAACTAAGTCTAAATTAACTATCATACTATCAACTTGCTTATGAGCTTTTTACATTATTCACGTGTTTATAATTACAGTAGTCATAAGCTGGATCCAACACAAGATTCCAGTCTCCCCCAATGATAAGGTTTTCGTAGCCTACTTCAAGCATGTGTTTTTCTACTTCAATATAGAAGTCTGGATTATCTCTATTTGGTCCATAAATGCTAATGATTGAATAGTCTTTTTCCCTAATACGGACAGAAGCAAATATATAGTTCCCTTCAGGATCTTTGTATACTTTCTTTAATTGGAATTCAAAATTATTTTTAAATAATATAGCTACTCCTCTTGAGTTAGATGGAAGCAAAGTAACATTTGTATCCCCATTCAGATCGAACATATTGTTCAATCCTTGGGTTAAAATGGGTGTCCTGCAGAAGATAGATTGAACAATTTTTATTTCTTAGATAGTGGAAGACATCTCTTCTTTTCTGTGGGTTGGCCAGGCCTTGACAATTCATAGAAATAACCTTAATTATATCATCCATCATGTGTATATGCCGTTCTTAGTCTATCCAGTTTACCTTCAATTATTGTGTGGTCTAATATAATATCATAACCAGAACATCAACAAATGTATAATCATGTTTCGATGAATCCTCCTTGATAGAAATAACTTCAATAAATAACAAAATAAGTAAGTATATTTCGCGTGTAATCATTGCGGACATTGTCAAATTAAGTATGATTGCAAAAGAAAAGCAAACATCATATTCATCTTTGCAATCAAATACAGCTGCATTACAATAAGTACAGAGACAAAGACAGCACATCAAAACAGACAATCGTATAAATGCAAAAGATAAAAATAACAATAGATGTTGCCTTGGTGAACCTGCCAAGGGCAGTGCAAAAATCAAGCTGAAGTAAACAGATCAAATTATCCTCCAACTTGTTTTATATAAGTTCAATTAACACTCAATAATGAAAGAATGTTTATTATTAATATTGAAATCCTATTATATATATGATTGACGCGCCATAAAGTGACCATTAAGAAAGAATCGAGTCGACGCAATTTCTGTCAACGTTAGCTCCTCAACAATGATACATACAAAGTCAATATAACCCGGACAACACGTGCTTTCCAGGACCGATGCATCCCGAACAACGACAAAAAAAAAAAAAAAAAAAAAAATCAAAGACAACCTCGTGTGTTCCCATATCTATTTTGCCATCTCAACAAACACATATCCCTCAAAATCCATATCCTTGTGTCTACACCCTCCGCACCCCCCTTCAAAAAAAAAAAAAGAGACAGAGAGAGAAGATAATATTTTATTCAAAGCAAAAGAAGAAAAAAAAAAATATATACACACACATCGTCGTCGTCATCAAGAGACATCAGACTGGGAAGATATTAACATCTGGTTTCATTAACCATGTCCAAACACATCCACGTTTTATGTAAAGCACCCAGTATGAACCCCGTCACTGTCAGGTACACAAAATACATTATACATTATCATTACAATCTCTTTACACATACATGAATCAATTTTATTACTGTACAAACCCAAACCCCATAAACAAGAAATCCTTATGTCATATCAGAGGCGTTGAATCAGCGACAGTACACAATATTTTCATCCTCACCCTCCTCATCCCCCTCCTCCTTATCCTCATCATAACCATCATCCTCACCATCACCGCCGCCACCATCATCATCCCCTCATCGTCAATATGTATTAGTTTAGGGAGATAAGAATGTCCGGTTCACCAACCAAATCAAAACCATCCAATCCAACACGCCCAGCATCATTCTCACCACTGATGGGCACTCACAACACACCCGACATTATCAATAATCACGTACATGCATAGTAATAAACTTAAGTAGAAAGGCATATCCATGTTGCAAATATTCTTATTCAAACTCTTTGCACACAGTACACCGTAAATGATCTGTGTCAGAGTTTCTCTTTTCCTTCCCTTTTAAGTTTTTTTTTTCCCACAAGAATGAAAACTGTGACCATTCTCCGGAGTTTGTGAAGAATGACAACCAATTGACTGATTTGGGAGATGCGGGGGGGGGGGGGGGGGGGGGGGGGGTACCGATAACATTAACCAACCACCAACATTTGAGTAGAATGATGATCAGGCCTTACCCCTCTGAAAAAAAGAAAAGAAAAAAAGTCCGGTCTCTGAACAGGTTTTAAATCAATAACAGTAGCTAATGTCATTATCATCGTACCCTGATTTTATGTAACGCACCCAACATGAACTCCATCACTATCCGGTACACAAAGTGCATAATATATTATGATTACAATCTCTTTGCACATGCATGCAACAATATTACTGTGCAAACCCAAACACCATAAGCAGTCCTAGCATGTCATATTGGAGGCGTTGAATCAGCAACACAACTATTTTCATCATCACCCTCTTCATCCTCCCCCTCATCATTATCATCATAATCATTATCATTATCATCACTGTCACGAAGTTTGTATAGTCAGCTGTAGATCTGTTCTTGAGGATTTACCCAGTCAGGAAAAGGATATAAACCCCCTCCCCCCTACAAACTCCCACTCCCCATCTCCCCGATAGCATGATTGACACAAGGGAGTGAGAACACACCCGGAAAAGAGATAGTTGTCACATTCCAGTGGGAATTCCAAGTATCCTTTCTTCAGGACTATGGAATAATTGTCTTTCATGCACAGCATACTATTTTGCTGTTATGAAGTAAGATAAAATGTTGAGGGTCGAGGGAGAAGAAAAAAAAAGGGGGGGGGGGGGCAGCAGAACAGTTTCATCTACAAGCCTATGGTGAATTTTTTTAATCAAATATTGTGATCATTCAGAGTAATATTCCAAAAATGCAAAAAAGTGATAAATGTACCCCTCTCCAGAAACAAAAAAGAAAGAAATAATACAAGACAAAACTGACAGAAGGGGAAAGTGAAATATGGGTATGGAGACCCGCGGCAAGAGAAGATACACCCAGAGTAAGAGAGAGAGGTGGGGGCGAGGGTGGGGTTGGGTGGGGCTGTAGAGGTTGTAGAGAGAAAAATGAAGTCCGTTTCCTCCTCCTCCCTCCCCACCCATCACATTTACTTAGGTTTTGACAGCATTTCCTTTTGGAACAGTTCATTGATGTCAGTCCCAAATTTGATGTGCACAGTTTTGCCATTTTTCAAATTCGCCAGAATCTTTCCATGCGAGGACCAGGTTGCTGGAGTCGCACTATGTTTGTATGCTTCAGTCAGCAGTCTGTAGTTGGCAGGGGTCAAATCCTCCCCCACTGACACTCCTTTGTTCTTCAGCTTCCTCCGGTCTGCCAACACTTTGTCCTTTAACCTTCTCGATTTGAAGCGGACAATTATAGGGCATGGTTTTCCTTGAGAGGGGGCTCCTGTCCTCTGGGCGATTTCTAGGTCATCATCGGTAGTTGACACCCCACTTAGGTCCGTGAATATCTGGCAGCATTTCTGGGTGCAGTCTACGGCTGTCTCTCCTGATTTTTCTTTGACATTATAGACTCTAACATTCCACCTCCGGTCATACTGCTGAAGATCGTTTTGCTCACTTTGCAAATTTCGCATCTTCTGTTCCTGTTCTTTGAGCTGTTCCTTAAGTTTCAGATTCTCTTTCTTAACACTGTCCATTTCATTGCTCATGTCAAAAAGCTTACTTTCCATTTTGTCCATTCTGTCATTTAAATTAGCTGCCACCTTTTCGAAGTCAGCTCGAAGTTGTTTTATATCATCTTTTGTGGATAAATCATCAATTTTTTCCATCACATCACTCAAAGTAATACGTTCCTCCATCATTTCTGTACTTATATCCACACTATTTTCACTGGAGTCCTCTTTCCCCTCCTCCTGAAAAGAATCTGAAAGCTGATGAAACAATCTCTTTTTATCCGGACTTATTTTTTCACTGGCTGGGCTAGGTAGTGGCTGAGGTAGTTTTCCCCTCCCTCCACCCCTCTCTTCCACGAGGTAGTTTTCCCCTCCCTCCACCCCTCTCTTCCACAAGGTAGTTTTCCCCTCCGTCCACCCCTCTCTTCCACAAGGTAGTTTTCCCCTCGCTCCACCCCTCTCTTCCACAAGGTAGTTTTCCCCTCCCTCCACCCCTCTCTTCCACAAGGTAGTTTTCCCCTCCCTTCACCCCTCTCCTCCACAAGGTAGTTTTCCCCTCCGTCCACCCCTCTCCTCCACAAGGTAGTTTTCCCCTCCCTTCACCCCTCTCCTCCACAAGGTAGTTTTCCCCTCCCTTCACCCCTCTCCTCCACAAGGTAGTTTACCCCTCCCTCCACCCCTCTCCTCCGCAAGTTAGTTTACCCCTCCCTTCACCCCTCTCCTCCACAAGGTAGTTTTCCCCTCCCTCCACCCCTCTCCTCCGCAAGTTAGTTTACCTCTCCCTTCACCCCTCTCCTCCACAAGGTAGTTTACCCCTCCCTCCACCCCTCTCCTCCACAAGGTAGTTTTCCCCTCCCTCCACCCCTCTCCTCCACAAGGTAGTTTTCCCCTCCCTCCACCCCTCTCCTCCACAAGGTAGTTTTCCCCTCCCACCACCCCTCTCTTCCAAAGGTAGTTTTAGTGGGGATGTTGATCATGTTGACAGTGGTGGTAATGATGACAGTGACTCGGGTGTTGATCATGTTGACAGTGGTGGTAATGATGACAGTGACTCGGGTGTTGATCATGTTGACAGTGGTGGTAATGATCACAGTGACACGTACGTTGGTCATGTTGACAGTGGTGGTAATGATCACAGTAACACGGGTGTTGATCATGTTGACAGTGGTGGTAATGATCACAGTGACACGTATGTTGGTCATGTTGACAGTGGTGGTAATGATCACAGTTACACGGGTGTTGATATGTTGACAATGGTGGTGATGATCATAGTGACACGGGTGTTGGTCATGTTGACAGTGGTGGTGATGATCACAGTGACAGGGATGTTGATCATGTTGACATTGGTGGTGATGATCATAGTGACACGGGTGTTGATCATGTTGACAATGGTGGTAATTATCATAGTGACACGGGTGTTGATCATGTTGACAGTGGTGGTAATGATCATAGTGACACGGGTGTTGATATGTTGACAGTGGTGGTAATGATCATAGTGACACTGGTGTTGATCATGTTGACAGTGGTGGTAATGATCACAGTGACACGGGTGTTGATCATGTTGACAGTGGTGGTAATGATCACAGTGACACGGGTGTTGATCATGTTGACAGTGGTGGTAATGATCACAGTAACACGGGTGTTGATCATGTTGACAATGGTGGTGATGATCACAGTGACAGGGATGTTGGTGATGTTGACAATGGTGGTGATGATCACAGTGACACGGGTTTTGATCATGTTGACAGTGGTGGTGATGATCACAGTGACAGGGATGTTGGTCATGTTGACAATGGTGGTAATGATCATAGTGACACGGGTGTTGATCATGTTGACAGTGGTGGTGATGATCATAGTGACACGGGTGTTGATATGTTGACAATGGTGGTAATGATCATAGTGACAGGGATGTTGGTGATGTTGACAATGGTGGTAATGATCACAGTGACAGGGATGTTGGTCATGTTGACAGTGGTGGTGATGATCACAGTGACAGGGATGTTGGTCATGTTGACAGTGGTGGTAATGATCACAGTGACACGGGTGTTGATCATGTTGACAGTGGTGGTAATGATCACAGTGACAGGGATGTTGGTCATGTTGACAGTGGTGGTAATGATCATAGTGACAGGGATGTTGGTCATGTTGACAGTGGTGGTGATGATCACAGTAAGACGGGTGTTGGTCATGTTGACAGTGGTGGTAATGATCATAGTGACTGGGATGTTGGTCATGTTGACAGTGGTGGTAATGATCATAGTGACTGGGATGTTGGTCATGTTGACAGTGGTGGTAATGATCATAGTGACTGGGATGTTGGTCATGTTGACAGTGGTGGTAATGATCATAGTGACTGGGATGTTGGTCATGTTGACAGTGGTGGTGATGATCACAGTAACACGGGTGTTGGTCATGTTGACAGTGGTGGTAATGATCACAGTGACACGGGTGTTGATCATGTTGACAGTGGTGGTAATGATCACAGTGACAGGGATGTTGGTCATGTTGACAGTGGTGGTAATGATCATAGTGACAGGGATGTTGGTCATGTTGACAGTGGTGGTGATGATCACAGTAAGACGGGTGTTGGTCATGTTGACAGTGGTGGTAATGATCACAGTAACACGGGTGTTGATCATGTTGACAGTGGTGGTAATGATCATAGTGACAGGGATGTTGGTCATGTTGACAGTGGTGGTGATGATCACAGTGACACGGGTGTTGATCATGTTGACAGTGGTGGTAATGATCACAGTGACAGGGATGTTGGTCATGTTGACAGTGGTGGTAATGATCACAGTAAGACGGGTGTTGATCATGTTGACAGTGGTGGTAATGATCACAGTAACACGGGTGTTGATCATGTTGACAGTGGTGGTAATGATTATTGTGAAACAGGTTTTAATTGTGACAGGGATGTTGATCATGATGATAAAGAGCTTCTGTGAGATATACTTTAATATTCATTCCGTTTTGACATGGTCTAAGCATTGTTACACTATAACTGCATTCTCCACTCCAGTGATACTGATAATGAGAGTACTTCTGGCCACGTGGATGCAAAACCAAAACTGCAAAATTGCAACAAGCGCCTTACATGAAACAACACATGCCTCTGCACATGAGAAAACAACACATATATGTGTATCTATACACCATAACAATATAACAAATTGCGGGTATGAACACACACACACACACACACACACACACACACACACATGCTAGAGGACTGAGTGTATTTTGCTCAACTAATACCCTATTACTGAAATACTCTCATATATACTGAGCCCACTTTAGCAGTAACAACAGTAAAAAAACACACAAAAAACACAAAACAAAACAAAAACAACAGTACATGAAGGATAATCAAGATGACAAAATAGGTGGCTGTTATATTAAATACTGGAAACCTGAAAGATAAAAATAATAAGTCAGTGTGTGTGTGTGTGTGTGTGTGTGCATCGGTATAAAAATGTTCCCAGGCTGTACGGAAAGAAGAAGCTGAAGCAGTGGAAGAAGTTTTCCCCGTCCTATCGGCTGTCGGAAACAACGCATGAGGTAATTCCACTTTTCTGTGTATTGAACTGTATTAGTAGGGGTGTTGAGCTGTGCTGTATGTATTGTTTCATAGTATGCTAAATGCTATGGTTCGGTTTGATAATGAACGACATGAGATAGTTTGCAATCGTGTTTAGTATGTGTGCATGTCTCAGGTTTGTGTGTGTGTGTGTGAGAGAGAGTGTGTGTGTGTGTGTGTGCGCGCGCGCGCGCGTGTGCGTTGTTCAGAGGATGCTAAATGACATCTCATCATGATTCTGCTCGGAGTCGGCAAAACAACATGTCATCCGTTCAAAGTTGGCTAAATGACATCCAGCCTTTTCGGAATAGGCTAAATGACATTTTACGAGTAAGCTAAATAATAAATGTTCAGAGAACGCTAAGTGACATCTAATATTTTTCAGAGGTGGCTGAATGACATCTCTTTAGAATGGCTAATGGATGTCTCGTACGCTTCGATGAGATTAAACATATCCCCTGTGCAGTGTACGCTGAATTATGCATATGGCGCAACTGTGGCAAAATGGCAGTTATTCCCTTAACTCTCCGCTCCCCAACGGCTCCCTGTCCTCCCCAAAATATGAAAATAGTATGAGACAGTTAATTGCAATACCTCCAATCATTAATGCGGGGAACAGGGCTTGAGGACTTGGCAAAATTATATATAGCATGCACGCGCGCGCGCCCCCCACCTACCCCCCTCACCCCCCCCACCCCCACCCCCCTGACACACACCTTAGAGCCCCATCAAAAGAAGGGATTTATTTTTCGGCTCGTGGCCCAGTTTTCGGCATGAACGGCGTGGGAGTAATGTCGCTGAACAGGCGGGGATAACTGAGCAACAAATAAAAGCATGCTTTCTGTTTTTGTTTCAGTCAGTCCCCAGTACCCCTATGGAGTCCACTGTGAACCGAATGAGGAAGGCGGAAAAAGGCTACAATCCGCATCCACCTTGCGAGCGAACGGCCACCGAGGCCAGCAAAGAGGCCAACACAGATGCGCCACCCCTCCAGCCCCAACCATTTGGCGGACAACCACACAGTGATGACGCCGCAATGCCAGAGTCCACAGCAGGTGTCTCCCGCAGACAGGGAGAAGAAAGCGATGAGCAGAGCGTAGCTCAGGCTCTTGGAGACACCCGAGAAGATGTCGTCCCAGACAAGGCCTTTGTATCAGACTCAGACGTCTCATCTGAAGATTCACACCACAGCAGCTCTCTTTCTCTTGACTCACAGCACAGCGAGTCTCTGGCTTGCGATTTGCCTCAAGGAAATGAAGCCAACAGCTCCACAATGACTCCTCCATATGTCCTGATGGCTGACGCATTGAAAGAGCTGCATCCTGTTGACGAATCTGACGAGTCGTCGACTTGTTACAGTATGCTGGAGACTGTGACGGAAAACAACTTCCAAATCTTCGGACGACCAGCTGTCTTGGAGAGTATCATCTAAAGTACCTTCTGCTCTGATAGTGGCGGGCTGAGAGCTAGAAGTGAGCAGGTGAACAGCATGGACAACATCAACAAGTGTTCTCCTGACAGGCCTCCAGTCACGGGGCACACTGTGGGCCTTTTCAAGCATGCTGAGCTCTTTCCAGATCTGCAGAAATTTGACCATATCGCATTTCCACATTCCTTGGACTTCTCTTTCCCGACAGAAGAAAATAAACTGACTCTGATACTGCAAAGAACTTTGAATGAAACCGGCTCGGCCTGACAGGATTCCCGCGTCCCAGCTGTCATTCCACCATGTAGCAGTCTGCAGTCCTAACATCTCACAAGTCTCGCCACCTCCCCCTTTGGGTGGGAAATTTGGGAGATTGTGGTGGAATTACTGTGTGCGCTGCATTCCGTCATGCTCACATGATCACACGGCGTTGTTTTCTTTGGCCCACTGCTGTCTTCTGTCCGATTTCGGTAGCAGGTTTCGCCGTGTCTGTGCGTAAACTGTGTGTGTGTTCAGTCTCCAGTAAAAGTGGGACCAAAGGGTGTCTGAAATCCACGGTTTGAGAAGTCGCGATGTTCTTTCCCTTTTTGTACTGTGTTCTCGGAATAGTCGACCTCAAGCAAGTAGGGTCTAACATCGTGGAATACAGAATGCTTGGAGAGAAAGTTTTCAAATGAACATGAATAGTGGGTTATAAGATAATGGAAACGTCTGAATAGAACTCACAATAAAATGACCATAGATCATACCATGTTGTAGAAAATAAGTTTGCATTCCGCTATTCTCATTTGTCTGTATCATTCGGAAATAAACTCGTGGAATGACCAGGAGATTTTGGGACTGAACTCTGTTATGCAGTAATGGGGACTTGCCGACAATGCTGTTCTTGTCGCAGTACACAATGCTGATCTTGTCGCAGTGACACTTTAATGGCAAGCTTACCTGACTTGTGCCACTTCATTATGCTTTTTCTGTCCCATAATGCGGAATTTATTACCCACCGGCGTTATAAATGTATGTGCAGTCTTGAGTTTGTTCACGAACCTAATCTGTTATGCTCAGTCTCTAAAACAAGAATTAAAAAAGAAAAAAAAAGAAAAAAAGTAAACAGATAAATAGGTTAACACTTTTTATGGACAATGACTTGATCACTGAATAATCAATAAAAACATGATAACCGCAAGTGTGGACAATAAATGGACAAATATTTACATATATGAATGAATGAATAGATAAGTAATGCATTTATCAATATGCCAGAAATATCGTTGGCTTTGTGTGCTTCTCAAATCAAGTTGAGAGATATACTGTTTCTGAAAGTGTATTATTGATATAAAGCCATTTTCTGCATCTCTCCTTATTCCTTACTTTGCGCAATTGATATTAAAAGGTGAAAGGATCCATTCTTGGTTATTTGAATAACTTGCCATCTTTATCCTTGTCTTCCTGATACACATTACAAATGTACAGTTTATTGAATCATATCTGTAGTTACCGAAACAATTGTTGCAAGCTATTGATGATGTCGGTGGTGGTGGGAGTAGGGGTGGTGTCACTTGTTTGTCTGCGGGGCACCAACAACAACACAACACGTACATGAACCACGTCGACTGAAGACCGGACATGGTCCCTTAAAACGCGGTGTGTAAGCGCAAGCGCGCGTGTATGTGTATGTGCGTGCGTGCGTGAGTGTTTGTGTGTGTGTGTGCGCGCGCGCGCGTGTGTGTGCTTACGTTTGTTTACGTGTTTGTGTGTGTGTGTGTGTACATGCATACGTGCGTGCGTGCATGTTTGAGCGCGTGCGGTGTGTGTGTGTGTGTGTGTGTGCTTACGTGCATGTACTCGAAAATGCCTGCGTTTGCATCGAGTATTTTATTTTCAAAGAATGGTTTCGCTGCGTAAGTGATAGTCCTAATAAGTACTTGAAAAATAAAAAAAGAATACATATAATTATATCATATCAATCATTAATATATGGAATACATTATTAATATGTATAATCCACACACACACACACACACACACAGTGAACTGAGACGGTGCGCGTGCAAGTCCCACTTATACACCTCTGCAAAGTTTTTGTTGGTCCAGAGACTGCAAAAGGTGTATGCGTCGCTGTTTTGTCAGAAGACGTGCGACGTAAGATGCCTTCAGCACCATTAGTTTTCAGGGCTTCTTGTGGCTGCCAGTATTTCAACTATTTATGCTGAAGAGAGCAAAAGAAAAAAAAACCAGCGCTACACATCGCCATGTTGACACCGCGCTGAAGAACAGACGGTGTCACGTCAGGACTGCTCCTGTTTTGGGGGAGTTTATTGTTGAGGTGCGGCGATGTGGAGCAGAACCCTGGGCCTGGACTTTCAAGATCGGAGAACCTGAGACAGTACAGACTGACCAGCTGGGGACGGAGTACCAGCGCGAACAGACCGGGCAGTACGTCGGACGGCAGCCAGTCGACACCCCTTCTTCCCAGGAACCACCCACCCTGACCGACATCATCGCCATGTTGCAGTCGATGAACGGTACCATGAACACGAGGTTTGATGATGTGGACAGATGTATGGACACTATTGGGGAACAGTTTAGTGTACTGCAGGAGGAGGTGGTAGGGCTGAGGGAGGAGGTGAGTGTTCTTCGACAAAGGAGCTGACAAAGACGAACAATGATCTGATGAAGAGTTGACTTGGAAAAGAAGACGGATGATTTAGAAGGACGATCTAAACGTAATAATAATATCCACCATCACTTCTTTCCCCCCTTTCAATTGTTTCCGTCACCCCTGTCTTCAGGGGAACTGAAAACATATGTCTGGTTAGTGTCTGCAGTTGAAGGAGCATATTTATAGCTCAAATAATCAGTCAGTTCACCAGTCAACTACTAGACTGGCCACCTCTTAACCAAAAGTCATTTTGTGAGCAGCTCGAAAAAACGAGTACACATAACTGAATATTAAGGATCCTTGTGTGTGCACACATGTGTATGTGTGTGTGTTGGGTGCATGAGTGTTGTGCGTGAATGTTCCTGCATGCATCTCTCTGTGTGTGATAGTGTTTATTTTCATATCGTCTCGCTTTTGGATTGAACTATCGTGTTATTATTACATTTTCTCACTCCTGGATTGAACTATTTCGTTTGATATAACATTGACTGCGTTTCTGCTTGCTATTTTTGTTTATTCATTTAAAAAAAATATTTTACTTTTTTGTTATTTCAGTGTTCACCCTTCCATTTGACAAGTACCTCTAATCCACACATGTTGAACATACAAATGACCAAAAACCAAAAAGTATGGACATCAAAAGAAGGTCTACGGATAGCTCATTTGAATATCAACCATGCAATTAATAAAACTGCTGAAATATCCTCCCTACTAACTAACCATGGACAGTCGTTTCATGTACTTGGACTTTCAGAATCGAGACTTAACGAACATATCAGTGATGCTGACATGTACATCCCAGGATGTAATATAATCCGAAATGACCCCACCAAAGCCAGAGAGACTGGTCTCCTTGTCTATGTCAGCGAATCCCTCACCTTCAAACGTCTACCAAATCTAGAGCAACACGACGTAGAATCACTGTGGATAAAGTCAAGCTGAAGAACAACCCCTCAATTTCAATTGGTTTCTGTTATAGGAATCCCACAGAACGGGTGAACTGGTTAGACAGATTTACTGCAATGATAGACGCTGTCACTTTAGAATCAAGGGAAATTATCTTACTTGGTGACTTCAACACTGACCTTATCAAAGTAAATAAGCAGTGGAATCAAACAATGAGTTTCTTTAATCTACATCAGTTAATCAATACACCCACTAGAGTCACGCCCAACTCACAGACGCTCATAGATCACATATACACTTCCAATAAAATCAACATATTAGAGACCTGTATTCCTGTCTTTAACTCTAGTGATCACTATCCAATTTGTGTCACATGGGGGAAAAAAGGAGTAAAAATTCATAAACCAGGACACAAAACAATAACCTATCGATGCTTCTCAAAATTCAATGAACAACTATTCTAGATGACGTGAACAAATCCAGGCTTTCTTCTGTACACGATATCACAGACCCCGATTCAGCAACTGAATACTGGACAGAAATATTTACAGGAATATATAATAAGCATGTTCCGCTGAAAACTATCAGAGTGACACACAATCCCAAACCAGCTTGGAGTTCCAAAGAGCTGGAAGAGGCAGACTACTTTAGAGACCTTCTGAAAGAACATGGCTACCATGAAGAATCAAAACAATCGAGAAATGCAATAAACTCACATAAGCGCAAAGAAAGGAAGAAATATTACCGAGACTTATTATCCTCAAAAGAGAACTCCAAATCAGTGTGGCAAGCCATAACTCAACTAACGAACAAACAATCTTCGACAAAGTCAGCCGTGATCAAAGGCATTTCGGTGAATCAACTCAATGCACACTTTTCCACAATAGCCAAAAAAGTAATTTCCACAGTTTACACTAAACTGAATCAACTTGGAAAGTTAAAATTTTATTGTCGTGAAAAGAACACCTCAGTCAAGTTGAATATTCCATCCATAACAGTATTTGAAGTTTATAACTACGTTATCCATCTAAAACAGACAGGAGCCCGTGGACTGGATGGCATCGACAGCAGAATTCTCAAACTAGCCGCTTCAGTTATCACAGATTCATTAACGTACATTTATAATCTGTGCATCCACAAAAACAACTTTCCGAATGCATTTAAGAAAGCAAAAGTTATTCCTATTTACAAATCAGGGGACACCTCCTATCCTTCAAACTATTGGCCAATTTCCATTATTTCTGTTCTTTCGAAACCACTAGAAAAGCACATAAACAAACATATTTCTCATCACATTCATGTCAATGAGCTTTTACATCCAGCTCAATCTGGTTTCAGAGAAAAACACTCGTGCCACACAGCATTAGTCAGTCTTGTAGATGACTGGCTTGCAAATATCAATGACAACAGATATTGCGGTGTTCTATTTGTTGATTTAAAGAAAAAAGCATTTGACGTGACAGCCCATAACCTCTTACTGAGAAAACTTGAACTGTATGGACTGGCAACCAGTAGTCTTAGCTTACTCCAATCATATCTCACAAACAAGCAACAATGCGTGACAATGGGTTCATCAGTCTCCGCGCTAGCAGCACTTGACTATGGCGTTCCTCAAGGGTCTATTTTAGGCCCTTTACTATTCTCAATATACATAAATGACCTGCCTCTCCATATAAAATCCGCGTGCGAACTTTTTTCGGATAATACAACGATCTACACATCCAATACTGATATCAACGCTCTTGCTAAAGACTTACAAGAAAGTACTAATGAACTCGTCCAATGGACTGAACTTAACCACATGTCTCTTCATCCACTAAAAACAAAATATATGTTGATCACCACCAGACAAGAGAGGCAAAACACTATCGATAAATTTCCTCCCATCCAACTTAAAAATGAACCTATTGAACAGGTTATTGATCATAAGGTTCTGGGAGTCATATTAGACAACAATCTCACTTGGATTCCTCACATAACTTCCCTTTGCAAAAAGACAGCCCAGAAGAACCATCAACTGTCCAAAATAAAGCACTTCCTTTGACCTCCACTCACGGAAATTATTTTTTCAAGCACATATCCAATCTACAATAGATTATGCATCAACACTATGGGACTCCGCCAGTGCAAATACCATGAAGCCATTACTAAATCTTCACAAACGGGGGCTCAAGCTGGTACTCCTAAAAAGACTTCCCTTTTGGACTCAGACTATAAACAAGCGAATATTCTCCCTCTAGTCCGTAGATTAGAGTACAACAAAGGAACAACAATGCACAAGATTATGTCAGGAAATGCACCACCAACACTGATAAACAAATTCTCTGCAAATTCATCAAGAAATCCCCCAAAAGTCCACATCCCAATCCCAAGAATTGATTTGTTCAAATCCAGTTTGGTTTACTCAGGCGCCACTCTATGGAACTCACCCCCAGCAACAGTTAAACAACACCACTGCCCTACTACCTTTAAAAAAAAAAGCATTACCTTTCCCACCTTATGACAGTGTAATGTCCACTTTGTTCATACCGATTGACTCTTGGTGTGTCCGGTTGCCCAGGTCCCCCCACTCCCCCACCTCATCATATCATATTGTACCCCTGTTTATTATGTGTGTGAATTGAAGTATTATTTCATATTTCATTCGTTTGTAATGCATGTTACTGCTGTTGCTTCTTCGGTTCTTTTATTTCTTTCCATTAAATGTAGTTATATTCATGCAGTAGTTGCCAGTTGCACCATTGTCAATTCGATGTTTTGATGTATGTGTACCGATAAGCGCATAGTCCATATATATATATATATATATGTGTGTGTGTGTGTGTGTGTGTGTGTGTGTGTTTGCGCGCGCGCGCGCGTGTGTGTTGATTAGATGATACAATGCATGTTACTTTGTCTTCCTTACTGACCTGCTGTTCTCTATCACGTTCCATATAATATGAGGTTATCTATTCGTTAGTTGATATTGTTTTATTCTCTCTCTGTCTCCCTCTCTCTCTCTCTCTCTCTCTCTCTCTGAGTCTCCCTCTGTCTGTCCGTCCGTCTGTCTGTCTGTCTGTCTGTCACTCTGTTTCTCGTTCACCTGTGACATTTTTATTCTCATACTATTTTATATGTTGAATTATGCTTTCTTTGGCAATGAGCACCCCACCCACCCCCACCCCTCCCCTGTTATTGCTATGCGTATTTTTATTACACTTACTGTTTTATATTCACATTAGTATAGTAATTATAACATACACAATGTATGCTTATGTGTGTGTAAGTGTGCGTGCGCGAGAGAGCGAGATAGAGAGAGAGCGAGAGAGAGTGTGTGTGTATGTGTGTGTTCTAGTTTTTTTGTTTTTTTCTTCTTTTTGTTTGTTAGTTTGTTTGTTTGTTTGTTTGTTTTGTTTTGTTTTTCTTTTCTTTTTTAATGTCGATTATTAATACCATGCTTGTGCCTCTGTGTGTGTATGTGTGTGTGTGTGTGTGTGTGTGTGTGTGTGTGTGTTATTTTTACCATGTTTATGCCTTTATGTAGTATAGTATTCGCATTCTATGACATTAAGTAACATTGTGTAGTGCATGCAGTGACATATATAATGTAGTTTTGTGTAGTGTAGACCCTGTTTCAGGGCGGGGACTGGATGAAAAAAAGCGCGCCATTGCTTATCTGTTATCCTCGATAATAAAGAATTTGTCTTGTCTTATCTTGTCTTCTCTCTCTCTATCTCTGTGAGTGTGTACATAATATGTATGTGGACGTGTATGTGCATATGTGTGCGTGTGCGCACGCGATTGCGATACGAGTGAATGATAAAGACATGCAAGACAGAAAGAGGGAAGAGGAGGAAGACTTTGCATGTCGGTGAGGTTGACCGGTGCGCACGAGTGAAAACCCGATGTTTAAAACTGGTTTCACGACTACTCCTTTGTTCTGTATTGATTGTTTTAGTTGACAGCTCCCACACCTGGACAGAAACATTTGGATTTGCTTCCCTGTCACATTTGCTTATGATTTGTTTACTTTGTTATTGGTTCTCTCCCTTCCTCTGTGTTCACATACAACGTGAGCAGTTTTTATAATCCACACGGACCTTCCAGTGTGAAAAAAGAAAGAAAGAAAAAGAAGAAAACCTTGAATGAATCGACACTGAAGCCAACAACTACAAACATTTACACAGTTCCAAAATTAATAGTGTCATATCGTTTTAAATATTTTGTACTCTTGCAGCCTCCTGGTATTTTTCTTTGAAAATAATATGAACGCCTGCGTTTTCTCTTTTGTGAACCAAAGACGGTGACCATTGATCTCCAATTGTTCCGCTATGGCGTCTTCGAACTCGTGTTGCCCACGACGATCCACGCTAACAACTGTGACAATGCTACGAATGAAAATCTTGTCAGCTGATTTCGTGTTCAGAGAGGCACCCCGAAATAAGTGAGATGTCACCACCATTTTCATTTTACAACTTATTCTAACAATTGCAGTTTTCTTTTTCGTGGTGAAAGGTCATATATCTGCCAAATGCTAACAAATCTGTTGCTGATTCGAGCTTACCATGCCGAAAGAATCATGAGACGGGTGCGGTGTTCAGATGGTTAGACAGTTGGATTCTCGCCCCAGTTTCCTGAGTTCGATCCCCGTCGCACCTGGTGGGTTAAGGGTGGAGAGCTTTCCAATCTCCCAGGTCACCATGTGTAGACCTGCCAGTGCCTGAACACCCTTCGCGTATTAGCACGCAGAAGATCAAATACGCACGTTAAAGATCCTGTATTCATGTCAGCGTTTGATAGGTTATGGAAACAGGAACATACCCAGTAGGGGACGGGCGCAATAGCCGACTGGATAAAGCGTTTGACCCTCAATGTGAGGGTCCCAGGTTCGAATCTCGGTAACGGCGCCTGGTGGGTAAAGGGTGGAGATTCTTCCGATTTCCCAGGTCAATATATGTGCAGACCTGCTTGTGCCTGAACCCTCTTCGTGTGTATACGCAAGCAGAAGATCAAATACGCACATTAAAGATCCTGTAATCCATGTCAGCGTTCGGTGGGTTATGGAAACAAGAAAATACCCAGCATGCACACCCCGGAAAATGGAATATGGCTGCCTACATGACGGGGTAAATACGGTCTTACACGTAAAAGCCTACTCATGTACATAGAAGTGAACGTGGGAGTTGCAGCCCACGAACGAAGATGAAGAAGATACGCAGCAGCCACACCCCCAGTAAAGGAGCATGGCTGCCTATATGGTGGGGTAAACAAAAAACGATCACACACGTTTAAATGTTACAATTCTGTGTGAGTGTGTGTGTGCGTGACTGAAACCCGATTGAATGACACAGGAAACGAATGTTGAGCGCCCAATGGCCGTTGTCAGGTGGCGCTACCCAGGTAGGCAACCTGTTGTGCAATGACTCCCCGCTTGTAAAGCCTTTAGAGCTTGGTCTCTGACCGAAGATAGGTGCTATATGTATCCATATCCAAGCCAAAAATAAGACTGAAATGAAAGTTTCTCATCTGACTTCGTTATCTCTCGCGCACGTCGTGCCCAATACCAGTAATGCGCAAAACTTTGCCCACTACCAATAATGCGCAAGCCGCTTTGCTCATTACCGGTAATGGTAAAAAAAACTGTTGCGCATTACGGGTGATGCGCAGACTACCGCTATTGAGCGGTACACACACACAGACACACACAGACACACACACACACATCATAAAACAGCAACAACAAAACAGACCGTAGACCTACAAGAACAACATAAACAACAACTACTACTACCACTACTACTACTTCTACTACTACTACTAGACCTGATGATAATAATGATAATAACACTACTGATAAAAAGTAGAACAAGAAGAAGACATAATACTACTAGTAACAGCAATACATAATGGTCCTAATGATAACAACAACAACAACAACAAATAATAATGATATGATGATGATGAGGAGGAGGAGGACGGTACAAATGACCATATTGATAATGATACAAATAATGCTAATAATAGTGATGACATGGATAAGATGTGGATACTTATACAGCGCCTATCATCGGTCAGAGATCAGAGATCAAAGCGCTTAACAAACACGGAATGATTTGTACAACAGGCTGCCTACCTGGGTAGAGCTCTCAAACAGCTGATATTGGGTGCCCATCATTCGTTTCCTGTGTCATTCATTCAGGTTTCAGTAATGCACACTCTCACACTCAAACAGACATATTACATGATAATAACCCTCCTCCTCCTTCTTGATGTTGTTGTTATTATCATAGAATAGAATGGAATATGTCTTTATTACCAAGTGTACCGGTGTCACAAGGAATATTGGGGGGGAATAGTACATAAAAAGGTACAAACATAAACTGAAGATCAAACACACACACAGATACAGTAGAAATTAGGATACATACATGTGCATATCAATACAAAAACTTGTGCACACTCACACATGCATGCATACGCACGCACGCACACACACACGTTTTAACAGAAGCCGCATATTACATGTGGATGGGGCTGATGACTAGATCTTCAGGTTGATTTGTTCAAGAGACAGTGCAATGCCTGCTTTGGGGAAAAAAGCTATTGGCGAAGCGATTGGTTTTCGTCCTTATACTTCTGTACCGTCGACCAGAGGGGAGCATCTTATTATCATTGTTGTTGTTTTTATTATTTTCATTATTATTACTATTATTGTAACTGCACTCACAAACAACAGCGCCCCACCCCCACGCCCCCTTTTACTCAGTTCAGAGCTGTAAGAGCTTGAATATTGACGTGCACCATGGAACGAGAGCCCAGTGCTCCAAGAGGCCGTACCAGTGAAGAAGGCAGGTGGCTTTGTTCAAAAGAGAAACGTTGTTTTATACAAAGGGAGTGAACGGGGGAAGGGGGGGAGGGTTGGACTGCTTTGTGTGTGTTCACACAAGCACAAAAAGCCCTGGCTCTCCACAGTTACACCAACAGTGGACGTTTGACAAAATCCGATCCGACGAAAGAACAGGGCCGGAATTGGAGCCTGTTCAATGTAAAGTTTTCAAAACAAGCACACACACACACACACACACACGCGCTGACGTGTGCTCGCGCGCATGCTCTCTCTCTCTCTCTCTCTGTCTCTGTTTCTCTCTGTCACACACACACACACAGAGAGAGAGAGAGAGAGAGAGAAGCGCTGACAGTATTTGAAAATATCTCTCCACTGCTTTTCTCTTTACATTTGAATGATCTGGAATTTTTGTTGCTGTTGCTAACACACGTTGCCATCCTGTTACTATTCACACTAAAATATTTTTTTTAAATGCGCTTGAAGGTGAAAACAGATCTTCAGCATACATACGTTTATTAGTTCTCTTGAAGTATGCAGAAGACACGATTCATTTATCAGATTCGAAGCAGTGTTTACAGAAAGCGTTAGATGCCTTATTATAGTATTGTGTTGAATGAAAACTTGAAGTTTATGTCTCTAGAAGTAAAATCGTAATCTGCAGAAAACGCAAGGTGTGTTCAAATTTGATTTAGAAACAATAGATATCGTCAATTCATTCACGCACCTTGGAATATATTTCAGTAGGACATGTACATTCTTTGAAGCTGAAAAGAGAGCACACGACCACGCTCATAGGGCAATGTTTTCGTTGTCGCAAACTGTGAGAAAACGGGATACCTACACATGGTATCAGAAAATGGTGATACCCGTTCTGTTATATGGATGTGAGATATGAGAATCTTAGTGTTGGAAAAACTGCAAATGAACTTTTTGAAAACGATTTTCCATTTACACAGAAAGACAATGTCAAATATGTTGTTTGGAGAAACTGGTATATTTCCCATTTCAGTTTTTGTAGAATGGTACATTTTGGTCAGGATGAATTGAGGATACAACTGATAAATTGTCAACCATATTCTGTTTTATACAGATTATTTTCCTATATAGTTTTACTATGAAATGTGCGTTTATGTAAGTTTGTGCCTGCCTATGCGTGCGTATGTATTAATGTAGCTGTTAGATACACATGTATTGTTAAAATGTATGTACTCAGTGTGTGTGTGTGTGTGTGTGTGTGTGTGTGTGTGTGTGTGTGTGTGTGTGTGTGTGTGTGTGTGTGTAGTCATATTTTGGTGTGTGTATGTAACATAGATGTAATGTTTTATGTTAACAAAGCGTTTTTGTAAAGCACCTAGAGCAGATTTCTGGATAGTGTGCTATATAAGTATCCATTATTATTATTATGAAATTGGCTAAACATCGCGAATAATTTGATTAACAGCTGTTTGTTTTTCACAAACATTTCATAGTAACGATTTCTTTTGTCAAAATATCACGCAAAGTCTAAATGATCTGTACTTTCGGTCATGGAGAAAATCGCTCGAATAATACTTAATCTCTGTTCTATAGGAGCATCAAACTTAACATTTGTCAAGAAAAATATATCTCACAACTTCCAGATATGTATGTATCCTTTAATAAACTTTCGTCGCAGAAATCATAAACTGCAGATCGAAATAAGAAGAAGAGCAGGCGAAAAGAGAGACAGATTTTTCAAGGAATGTAATGTGGAAACTGTTGGGGATGAATTTCATTTTGTTTCGGGAATGTCTTAAAGATACTGAAATTCGAAATAAACTGATACCACGTAAATATTTGTCGTATTTGTCAATATTCGGTTTATGTAACTTATTTCGTGCTGTGAAGAAAACACAATTTAAGTAAATTCATAAAACTTGGAAAGGGTATGTGACTTTTAAGTACATCCAGAACGTATTTGCCAATATGCTGGTTTGATTTTTTTGCAAATCATGTGTGTGTGCGTGCGTGCGTGCGTGTGTGTGTGTGTGTTTAATTTGTTTTGGTGAATGTTTTGCACTGAAGTTGTGATTTCCATAATTATGTTTTTGTATGATCCACACCCTAAAAGCACGGGAAAGTAGAGAAACAATCTGTAAAATAGTAACAGGGACCAGCTAAATGCTTCTCCATAAGTGTTGCAGCTAATAAGAATGAAGAAAGTCAAGTGTCAGCAGGTGTTGGACAGTTTGGATGCAAGTGAATATGAAGTTAATGTACACACACACACACACACAGCACGCAAACAATCATCGATGAAAACCCTTGCTCGAAGGAGGCGGATCACTGTTTCATTATGGGTAATGATACATGTTCTCACCTATTCCTGAGGGCTTTGATCAAGGAAATCTTCGTCACATGTGTCAACCAAAACAGTCCGTTCGAATCGATCGAAGCCATCAGTGTTCCAACTTCCTGTACCTCTTAATGGCGGCCATTGCTCCGGATCGGAAGCGGAAGTCACGGAGGACAGGGAAGAGATCAAAAGGTCAGAGTCCTGACACTGAATTACCGGAACTCTGCTGGAGATTGAAAGCGTTTGGGGCATGTTATCGCGGAATTGATGAATTGACAGGAATTACCCCATTCTTTCCCTGGAGCAGTTACCCTTGAAATTTGAGAAACTATGATTTCATTGACTTCAATGAAGGGCACGGATCGAGCCGACATCGGCAACGGATACCTGATACTACCTTTGAAAGCCTTCATGGATGACACAACAGTCCTTTCAACGAAAAAGGATGACTTCCGTGAAATATTGAAGCGATTGGACGACCTAGTTGCCTCAGCCAGGATAAACTTAAAACCAAAGAAATCACGGAGCCTCTCACTGCTTAAAGGAAAGGTAGCTGAAACGGTCACATTTACTGTAGCCAACCAAGGCATTCCAACGGTGTCAGATGAACCAGTCAAGAGCCTTGGATGATGGTATGATGAGTTCCTGAAAGACAAAAAGAGGAATGGAAACCAAGCAGACAGCAGAAGGCCTGCATATAATAGACCAGTCTGGCCTTCCTGGCAAATACAAAGTGTGGTGCTTACAGTCTATGCTGATACCAAAGCTACCGTGGCCTCTCCTGATATATGATATCAACTGTAGCACATTCGAGTCGACTGAGGCTAAGATCAACAAGTACACATGCAAATGGCTCTGTATCCCACATGGTCTCACTGACGTGGCACTCTTCTGTCGCCAAGCAAAGCTGAGGCTACACCTGAAATCCCTCGTCGAAGAATACAAAAGGCAAGACTTCTCAGCATGCTCGAAGACTCAGGAGACAGTATTGTGAGATCCAACAAACCGAAGCTGAAGACTGGCAGAAAATGGAAAGTCATGGATGCTGTCAGTCCAGCGAAAGAAAGCCTCAAGTTTCAGTTTCAGTTTCAGTAGCTCAAGGAAGCGTCACTGCGTTCGGACAAATCTATATACGCTACACCACATCTGCCAAGCAGATGCCTGACCAGTAGCGTAACCCAACGCGCTTAGTCAGGCCTTGAAACAAGCCTCAAGACGAAGGAAATAATAGGACACATCCAAACCAACAGACAGGGCCTGGGATCGACAAATATGGAATAGTGGTCCAAGGCAAAAGGGAAAGCAAAAAGAGACATGATCATACAGGAGATCACTAAGGAAGAGAAAAGATTCCAGAAGGTAGTCCAGCAGCCTGAGAGAATTTGGCATCCAAGCCAAAGTCCTCGCCATTCGCCATAGAGATTGGTGCAAGAGATCTGCCCATAACTGCTTTGTTGAAAGTAGTTAATGACCTGTTACTGTCTGTTGATGAAGGTAAACAGTTTGTGTTAACTTTGCTCGATCTGTCGGCTGCGTTGACACAACAGACCACAATATAATCAATTAATCAATCAATCAGTCACTTTATTCTCTGAACCAGAGTACAGATATTGGCCTTCAGGCTCGTCGTAGAGAAAATATTTAAAGAGAAATTAACATTTAAAAATGGAGATATTCATTCCATCATTAAATTAAAACACTCACACGAACATGGTGGGAAATAGTTGGAGGTGAGGGGCGGAACGACTTTGCACTATCAACATCACAGTAGATTTGTCAACCGTATAATACAAAAGATCGACATACAAATACATTAGTTAACTAGTCTTAAATCTTCAGATTAAACTGGATTATATATATATATATATATATATATATATATATATATATATATATATATATATACCTTTTAAATGATGGACAGCAGGTGAATGGGGATATGGGAACTAATTTAGAAGATGACAGGAGGGGCGGATAAACATAATAACAAGGAAACCTTTACACACACACACACACACACACACACACACACACATCCATGGCCACAATGCAAGTTGAAAAATAATCACAGATGAACAAATGGTGACTGCTGGACCTTTTAAAACAAGGTTAAAATGGTAAACAAAGTGGTTTAAAATCAAAGGTACATTAAGATGAAGATAAAAGCGACGTTTCAAGTCATAAACTCTTTGTCGAGTGGAGAGGTGAAGAAGTGTTGGCAGGTCTCATCAGCCTGTATTGAAGAGGTGAGTACATCTCAATACCTGGAATTTTCTGCTTTGCTCACTGTGTTGTTGGAGGAGAGGGGGGTGGGGGGGTGGGAGAAAGATGAAGGTGGTACACAAGGAGATAAGATAAGATAAGATAAAAATAACTTTATTATCTCCAACTGGGGAAATTTGGTCAGGTGCATTATCACAACATAGACAAGTAAACAACATGGGGACCATAACTGTAAAAGCCAACAACAGCCCCTACAAATATTACGAAGATACAAATGTAAAAAATATCACATACATTGTTTCATACATACATCCACACACTGCAGGTAATAACTAGTATTCTTAATGTAAAAACAGAAAGAATTAAGAAACATTATTTGAATATAATTATAAACATAGCCTACTATGCTGCACACTGATTATAATAGACAGATAAGATAAGAATAAAGATGAATTGCGGAAAACCACAACCAGATAATCAGCACACACCCGCACCGCACCCCCCCACCCCCCACCCCCAGCCCCCCACCCCACACACGCGGATAACTTGATTAAACAAGAGTAGTAAACATACGTTCTGAAATAAAAGCATTTCACATATTCGCTTTTAAAAACATTGCAATTAATTATTACATCATAATTATTAAGGAGGGCGGATGGGAAGGAGGGGAGAGGGAGTGGGGGTCAGGGGGTGGGGGGCTGTCTGTGGGGAGGGGGGAATGGGAGGTAGAAGAAGGAACGAAAACTAGTGTCACTCTCTGACATTGATTCCATGGGGTTGCACTGTGCCAAGGCGGGAGATGATCTGGCTTTCCATACATTTCCTGTGTAGGCAGTCACCACGGCTGTTGCACCAAAGTGCTGCCACTGATATATGCGAAAGATTGTGCTGCCTGGAGTGAAGTGGTTTCCTACTGGGGTGTCTTTCTAGCAAGTATGTTGTTCCTGTGTTCTTTGAAGCGGTCGTTGAGGGTTCTGTAAGTCTCACCTATATATATTTGAGGCAGAGGTTGCAGAATAGGGCATAAACGACATTTGGGGTTTGGCAATTTAAGTGTGATTTGATGTAGAATTTATTACCTGAAGGGCACTGAACTACTGTGGTTGGGTTGCTGGGTGAAGGGAGAGACACAGGTGTGGTGAGGTGTGGTGTGGTGTGGTGAGGTGTGTGTGTGGTCAGGTGTGGTGTGGTCAGGTGAGGTGTGTGTGTGTGTGTGTGTGTGTGTGTGCCTCGAACTGCAGCGCGTTTTCTTCTGCATTGGAACATCATTCAACGGTAACGGACCACGGGACAGTTGTAACACGGCCAACGTAGAAAACTCATCGTTTTACTTGTCAAATCTTAAAAGGAGAACAAAAATGAATAATCTGGTTGATAGATTTAGATGTTCCAGTTCATTTGTCGTCATATATAATGTTATATATGTGTGTATTATCCTGTGCGTTGTTATAATACAAAAACATCTACATTGCTGATAAAACCCTAAGTATAAGAACATGGAAACCAAATGATATATTCTTCGTATAAGACTTGGTGGATAACAGTCGTGAATTCTTGGGCTACAGATTTAAAAATAATTACCTCCCCACCCCCGACAAAAAAGAAGGCGACCTACAACCGATAACTGCCTTACAACAGCCACATGACGTAATGTTGCCGCTCAGGGATTCAGAAATCTCACGGACATCCAACCTGTTCTATTTTTAATCCGACAAGGGCGTATGATAACCAGTCAACTTGTGTATAGCATAATGATTGTAACGTGTTGGTATTACACTCGACACATTTCTAAACATACAGCGCGGAATACGACGTTTACCACTTTTAACTTCCCCTATCCCATTTTTGAGGCATCGTTAATTATATTACGAAGCGAGCAAAGCTGCGGTCAAGAGGAGCAGGGATGGAGACCTGAGAGAAGACATTGGTCAGGCATGTTTTAAATGGATTTGCTTGACTGAGGTCACCTCCCTTCGTTAGCCCGTCATGTTGGTACAGGACTCGAAACCGTTCATAAATGGTAAACAATACCCATCGGAACCGGAAGGATTTGCTGAAGACTAATGATTAATTCAGTACATTCGTCCTCTGGGTCAGGGGAGAGACAGTGCTGATTGAGGGGAGACATACTGCTGGGTGAGGGAAAACACAATGCTGGGTGAGCGGAGACATACTGCTGGGTGAGGGAAAACACAATGCTGGGTGAGCGGAGACACAGTGCTGGGTGAGGGGAGACATACTGCTGGGTGAGGGAAAACACAATGCTGGGTGAGGGGAGAGAGACAGTGCTGGGTGAGGGGAGAGAGACAGTGCTGGGGGAGGGGAAACACAGTGCTGGGTGAGGGGAGAGAGACAGTGCTGGGGGAGGGGAGAGAGACAGTGCTGGGGGAGGTGAGACAGTGCTGGGTGAGGGGAGAGAGACAGTGCTGGGGGAGGTGAGACACTGCTGGGTGAGGAGAGAGACAGTTTGGGGGGAGGGGAGACACAGTGCTGGGTGAGGAGAGAGACAGTGCTGGGGGAGGTGAGAGAGAGAGAGAGACAGTGCAGGGGGAGGTGATAGAGAGAGACAGTGTCGGGGGAGAGAGACATTGCTGGGGGAGTGGAGACACAGTGTTTGGGGAGGTGAGAGAGACAGAGACAATGCTGGGGGACGGGAGACACAGTGCTAGGTGAGGGGAGACAGTGCTGGGTGAGGGGAGACACAGTGCTGGGTGAGGGGAGACACAGTGCTGGGGGAGGGGAGACACAGTGCTGGGTGAAGGGAGAGACACAGTGCTGGGGGAGGGAAGACACAGTGCTGGGTGAGGGGAGACACAGTGCTGGGGGAGGGGAGACACAGTGCTGGGTGAGGGGAGACACAGTGCTGGGAGAGGGGAGACACAGTGCTGGGTGAAGGGAGAGACACAGTGCTGGGGGAGGTGTGAGAGAGAGAGACAGTGCTAGGGGAGTGGAGACACAGTGCTGGGTGAGGGGAGAGAGAGAGAAACAGTGCTGCGGGAGGGGAGACACAGTGCTGGGTGAGGGGGGGGGGAGAAAAAGAGAGACATTGCTGGGGGAGGGGAGACACAGTGCTTGGGGAGGTGAGAGAGAGAGACAGTGCTGGCGGAAGGGAGACACTGTGCTGGGTGAGGGGAGACAGTGCTGGGTGAGGGGAGACACAGTGCTGGTTCAGGTGAGAGAGACAGTGCTGTGTGAGTGGAGAGAAACAGTGCTTGGTGAGGGGAGAGACAGTGCAAGATGAGGAGAGAGACACAGTTCTGGATGAGGGGAGACACAGTGCTGGGTGACGAGAGACACAGTGCTGGGTGAGTGGAGAGACAGTGCTGGGTGAGGAAGAGAGAAATAGTGCTGGATGAGGAGAGACACAGGTCTTGGTGAGGAGAGACACAGTCCTGGGTGAGGGGAGAGACAGTGCTGAGTGAGCAGAGAAGCAGTGCTGGCTGAGGGTAGAGAGACAGTGCTGGGTGAGGAGAAACAGTGCTGGGTGAGGGGAGAGACAGTGCTGGTTTAGGGGAGACAGTGCTGGTGAGAGGAGAGAGATAATGCTGGGTGAGGGGAGACAGTGCTGGGTGAGGGATAGGGACAGTGCTGGGTGAGGGGAGAGACAGTGCTCGGTGAGGACAGAGACAGTGCTGGTTGAGGGGAGAGAGAGTGCTGGGTGAGGAGAGAAACACTGCTGGTTGAGGAGAGAGAGGCAGTGCTGGGCGAGCGGAAACACAGTGCTGGGTGAGGGGAGACACAGTTCTGGGGTAAGGGAGACACAGTGCTGGGTGAGGAGAGAGACAGTGCTGGGGGAGGTGAGAGAGAGAGAGACAGTGCTGGGGGAGGTATTAGAGAGAGACAGTGCTTGGTGAGGAGAGAGACATTGCTGGGGGAGTGGAGAGACAGTGCTGGGGGAGGAGAGAGACAGTGCTGGGGGAGGTGATAGAGAGAGACAGTGTCGGGTGAGGAGAGAGACAGTGCTGGGGGAGGGTAGACACAATGTTTGGGGAGGTGAGAGAGAGAAAGACAATGCTGGTGTAGGGGAGACACAGTGCTGGGTGAGGGGAGACACAGTGCTGGGGAAGGGGAGACAGTGCTGGGTGAAGGGAGAGATACAGTGCTGGGGGAGGGGAGAGAGAGAGAGACAGTGTCGGGTGAGGAGAGAGACATTGCTGGGGAAGGGTAGACACAATGTTTGGGGAGGTGAGAGAGAGAAAGACAATGCTGGTGTAGGGGAGACACAGTGCTGGGTGAGGGGAGACACAGTGCTGGGGGAGGGGAGAGACACAGTGCTGGGGGAGGGGACAGTGCTGGGTGAAGGGAGAGACACAGTGCTGGGGGAGGGGAGAGAGACAGTGCTGGGGGAGGGGACAGTGCTGGGTGAAGGGAGAGACACAGTGCTGGGGGAGGGGAGAGAGACACAGTGCTGGGGGAGGGGAGAGAGAGACAATGCTGGGGGAGGGGAGACACAGTGTTAGGTGAAGGGAGACAGTGCTGGGGGAGGGGGGAGAGACAGTGCTGGGTGAAGGAAGACACAGTGCTGGGGGAGGGGAGACACAGTGCTGGGGGAGGGGAGACAGTGCTGGGGGAGGTGAGAGAGAGAGAGAGAGAGAGAGAGAGAGAGAGAGAGAGAGAGAGAGATTGCTGGGGGAGTGGAGACACAGTGCTGTGTGAGGGGAGAAAGAGAGAGACAGTGCTGTGGGAGGGGAGACACAGTGCTGGGTGAGGGGAGAGAGAGAGAGAGAGAGAGAGAGATTGCTGGGGGAGGGGAGACCTAGTGCTTGGGGAGGTGAGAGAGAGAGACAGTGCTGGCGGAAGTCAGACACTGTGCTGGGTGAGGGGAGACAGTGCTGGGGGAGAGGAGGCACAGTACTGGGTGAAGGGAGAGACACAGTACTGCAGGAGGGGAGACACACTGCTGGGTGAGGAGAGAGAGACAGTGCTGAGGGAGAGGAGGCACAGTGCTGGCGAGGGGAGAGACACAGTGTTGGGGAGGAGAGACACAGTGCTGGGGGAGGGCAGAGAGACAGTGGTGGGTGAGGGGAGACACAGTGCTGGGTGAGGGGAGACACAGTGCTGGGGGAGGAGAGACACAGTGCTGGGGGGGGAGGAGAGACACAGTGCTGGGGAGGGGGGGGGGAGGAGAGACACAGTGCTGGGGGAGGGGAGACACACTGGTGGGTGAGGGGAGACACAGTGCTGGGGGAGGGGAGAGAGACAGTGCTGGGTGAAGGGAGACAGTGCTGGGGGAGGGGAGACACAGTGCTGGGGGAGGGGAGACACAGTGCTTGCGGAGGGGAGAGAGACAGTGCTGGGGGAGGGGAGAGAGACAGTGCTGGGTGAAGGGAGACAGTGCTGGGGGAGGGGAGAGAGACAGTGCTGGGTGAAGGGAGACAGTGCTGGGGGAGGGGAGAGATACTGCGCTGGGTGAAGGGAGACACAGTGCTGGGGGAGGGGAGACACACTGCTGGTTGAGGGGGGAGAGACAGTGCTGGGGGAGGGGAGAGAGGGGAGAGAGACAGTGCTGGGTGAAGGGAGACACAGTGCTGGGGGAGGGGAGACACAGTGCTGGCGGAGGGGAGAGAGACAGTGCTGGGGGAGGGGGGGAGAGACAGTGCTGGGTGAAGGGAGACACAGTGCTGGGGGAGGGGAGACAGTGCTGTGGGAGGGGAGAGACACAATGCTCGGTGAGGGGGGAGACACAGTGATGGGGGAGGGGAGAGACAGCGCTGTGTGAGGGGAGAGAAAAAGTGCCGGAGGAGGTGAGACAGTTGCACAGGCAATCACATTCATAAATTTTCCTTTAAGACTGTGTATTAAATGTGTAGCCCACACGCAACACTTCATGGTAGGGTCAACTCACTTTCGTCATACATAGCGTTCTGGCTGAACTCTTTTGTGGTGGATTTGTTTGGTGGCGAATAGTTCACTTCAAAGCACAACCTTTCTCTCTTCTTTCACTGTTTTCCCCAACAACCACCTCTCTCTCTCTCTCTCTCTCTCTCTCATTCACACACACACACACATACACACACATATACACACACACGTACACACGCACATACAGTGTGTGTGTGTGTGTGTGTGTGTGTGTGTGTGTGTGTGTGTATGTGTGCGTGCGCGCGCGTGCGCGCGCGTCTACGTGTACGTGTACGTGTGTTTATGTGTGTTGTAATTCTACTGGTCAACTAGTTAGTTTGTTTTATTTCATTTATATTATCTTTATGCTAATTGAGGAGGGAGGAACAGCGAAAGTAGTGATGATTGAATGGGGAAGATGATGGATTTTCGTCTAAAATCACAAATGTGGATAGACGTTAAACAAAAGAACGAACACACACACACACACACACACACACACACACACACACACACACACACACACACATACACACACTCACACACATACACGCACAAACACACACACGCATGTACGCACACACGGACTCAGACACAGACACACACAGACACACGCACACACGTACACAGACACACACAGACACAGACACAAACACACACACACACACACACACACACACACACACACACACACACACACACACAGAACCTCTGAGCACCAACGTTTCTTCCTTCACTTCTGTCTCTTCTCTGTGAAACAGACAGTGAGGAGGAATTTTTTGTTTAATGTCCTGTCACACATATCGGTGATTGAAGACATTTTGTAAAAGTATTTATGAATACATCTGAGTATTATCGGTTAGAAGGGGTGGGAGATGTGGATGAATGGAGGGTTGGGGGAAACTGGGCAAATGAGGGTAAAAATGTGGGTGAAATTTGAAAGAAAAACAAAACAAACAAACAAGCAAAAAAACCCTCCAAATACAGTTACAGGAAATTACTTAAAGGACTTCGTAAAAGAGAAGTCGTTAAACTGACAAGCGAAACAACTGATAATGAATGCAAAAAGTCAAAAACATCAACGTTCTCAGTCACTTGTACAAAAGGCTTCATCAAGCTACAGTGAAAAATTATATGCTCAATTGTCAGGTTATTAAAGCATATACACTTGACATTAGAACAATACTTGGTCCGTAATGAATTTGATAATAGTCTGAGAGCTAAGCTCAGAATTGGTCTGCGAATCGGACCAAAGTCTGAGAGAGTCAACTGACGAGGTTTTAGACTTGAATTCAAGCACCTATAAAAGTCTCTTTCTAGTATATTGCTTATTTCCTTGTATGACAATGGGCAATATACTTTTATACTATCTATATGATTTTTTGCTCCCCTTTTTGCTGCCCTATCTGCTTGGTCGTTATAACGGAATCCAGTGTGGGATGGTATCCAACAAAAATCAACATTTGTACCCTTCACAAATAGGGAGTGCAATAAATACCTAATTTCAAAAAATAAATCTTCTCTTTGATTATTCTCAAAAAGGAGCAAACCTTTTAAGACAGATTGAGAATCAACACAAAATAGGATATTACTTACTATGATTGGTATATCAACAAGATGATTTAAAGCCATAAGGATGGCCACCAATTCAGCTGTAAAAATTGAATGTCCCTTACCTAAATAATATGATTTTTCTGTTTTTAGGTCAGGAATGACAAAAGCAGATCCTGCACTGCTATCATCCAGGACCGAGCCATCAGTGTAAACTTTTAAATGATAATCAAAATTTTCTTCTAATTCAATTCTGACAGATGCTGCTATTATATGTGGAGATTCTCCTTTTGTTGTGTCAGAAGCACATATGTTGACGTTTGCTTTTGTTAACTCCCAGGGAGGGACAGGTGGCACCAGAACACGAGGTGCCATATCATGCAAATCAATGTCTGAAGAATTTAAAATATCTGACACATATGTGCGAATGGCTTGTAGATTTGAATTATTTTGTGCATTTTTTGGAAAATCAATATCAGACCTAATATTTAATTCCTCAAAATCATCCACTGCTGTACATCTCACAATATATTGAGCAGAACTTAATTTTCTGATTTCATCTAGTGGTAGAATACCCGCAAGCTTATAGGCTTCTGAGGTCTTAGTATGCACAGGTACCCCTAAAGCCAGTTTCACAGCTTTACTGTCAATTATTCGCAGCTTCTTTAGAAACGTCGGCGGAGCAGAAAAGAAAATTTCTTGACCGTAGGTCAATCTTGATCTTACGAGAGATGTCGCTAAATGTAAAAGAATTTTGGAGTCTTGTCCCCAAGGAGAGTGACTTACAATTTTTAAGAAATTTAAACTTTTAACTGCTTTAGTCACCATTGAATCAATGTGTTTCTTCCAGTTTAGTTTTGAAGTAAATAGGATCCCAAGAAATTTGATTTCCGACTTGAAAAATATTTCACGTCCTCCTAAAAAAAAAACGTGGTAGTTTGCTGGGATTATAACCATTATTAAAGAGGATCAAATGTGTTTTTTCTACAGAAAACTCAAAACCATTAGATTGCATATAGCTACTCAGTCCATCGAGTTCACCCTGAAAATGTTTCTGTACATAATTGATGTAATGTAGGCTTGTAGGCTTGTCCTTTTCCTCAAGGATGTCTGAATCCATATAGCAATATCATCAGCATATTGAGCCAGCTTGGTAGATGATGAAAAACATGTATGTAAATCATAAAGCATAATGATGAACAACAATGGAGAAATAATGGAACCCTGCGGGATTCCCATGTTTATAGGCCTAGAGGTTGATAAAGTTACTCCCACTTTTGCCACTATATATCTCCCACTTAAAAAGGATTTAACATAGTCATAAACATGACCCGACAGACCAATTTGTTTCAGCTTAAATAACAGTCTGCTATGCCATACTCGGTCATAAGCTTTAGTAAGATCGAAGAAGGACGCAAGGATACTTTTTCGCTTAGAAAACTGTTTTTTAATTTGGGTAGTGAGACGGGTCAGATGATCAATTGTAGATCTTCCTTTCCGGAATCCAGTTTGAGCTGACGGAATTATGTTATTTTTGTCACAGTAATACACCATTCTAATATTTACAATTTTCTCCATGACTTTCCCAACGTGGGAGGTAACCGAAATAGGTCTATAACTCGAAGCTTCTGTTCGAGGTTTACTCTGTTTTAATACAGGAGTTACAATGGAAGTTTTCCATACCTCAGGGATTTGTCCACATTCCCAGCACTTTTGAAATAATGTATGTAATATAATCATCCAGTTTTCTGGCAAATGGTTTAACATGGTGTAAGATACTACATCCTTACCAACTGACACATTTTTGTTACTCAACAAATGAATAGCGTTCTTTACCTCACGTAAAGTTATTGCCGAATTGATTGTATTATCACTTTGTGGGGTAGGATCTCTATATTTGTCACTGATTTCTTCTTCCTCTCTTAAAGTCTTTTGTTTAGTTGACAAACTATCTACACTGCCTATTTTAGAATACATACAAACAAATTATTCAGCCTTCTCTTGAGGGGACAGAAACTCTTTATCTTTTGTTTTAATAGGATAGTCTTGCAGAAAAATACCTGATTTCATTTCTTTCATTTTGGCCCACACTTTCTTCATATCCTTATGGTCAGATACTTCATTCAAACAGAATTGTGACCAGTATTGTCTTTTTTCTCGGGCTATGATTCTATTCGCCTTGATTTTTGTGTAACACATTTCTTTATGAGCGGCTTCTTTTACATCTTTATCAGGTACTTTTCTGAGTTTTAACCATGTTAGGTATGCTAGTTTCTTTGTATTTACAGCCTCCGCACATGCATCATTCCACTAAACATTTCCAGAAAAAATGTCACTCCTCTTTGAACCTTTTTTGGGAATTGCTATTTCAGCAGCTCCAATAATTGATTTTTGAAAGTTGTTATAAAAAACATTTAAATCTTCACAAAAAATTTCACTTTCAGAAATGTTCGTAAGATAGTTTTGAAATGTTTCCCAGTTTGCATATTTGTAATTGAATTTTGGGATTTCGTCTTCTCCGCTGTATTTAGATATATTACAATCCTTAAAAGACAGTGTGATTGGCACATGATCACTGCCTAGTGGATCATCCCCAGTATCCCACTGTACTGTTAAAGCTAGAGATGGTGATATGAAGGTTAGGTCAAGTGCCGATGCTCTATGATGAGCCACATCTGGGATACGTGTAATCCTCCCATCGTTAAGTAAGTGCAACGATGAATCAACAATATTTTCAACAAAGTCAGGATGAGATATTATTTGACAATCACTATCCCAGAAGGGCGCATGGGAATTAAAATCTCCTCCGACGATCCATCTTTCTTTTGAGCAATTTAATGTTCGCAACCAATTTGTATTTTGCTTACTTGGACCTTTGGGATAGTAGACTGACGCAAAATGTATGATTTGATTATTAGAGACATGCAATTTTACAAACGTAGCTGACATCTTTTCAGTATAGTTTGAAATAGGAGATGGATGGACACTTGCGTAATTCAAACCACACTGCACGTAAATAGCTGTATTAATCTTGTCAGAATCCTCGCTTATATGATAAACCGGAGGATAATAATAACCTTTCAGATTCGGTAACTTGTTTTTAGTAACATTCAAGGACTGAAAAAGGAGAATATGATGAGAATTTTCAAAAAAGGTAAGCACGCAGATTATCAATATTTGTACTCAAAGAGCGGGAGTTCCATTGCAAGACTGATAGATTCCTACATGTTATTTGCAACTTCTTAGTCATTTATCAGCTAGAATGAATCGTAGAAAAAAATTATCGAAACAGACAGTATTTATATGAAGGTAGAAATAAAATGAAGTGTTTCAGAATTCCACTCAAACCTCAATGCATTTAAATGTGGCTTTGTAGCTAAACGAGCCAGCTGCATCTTCTCAGGGCAGACATATTGGAACCAATGACACCATCTGGTTCGGGTCAAATCCGTAAAAACGGTAACCTGAAAAGAAGAGAGAAAATGAAGACAAGTGTGTTCTTTAGTTTAACGTCTTTTCACTATCAGTGATATTAGTGTGTGTGTGTGTGTGTGTGTGTGTGTGTGTGTGTGTGTGTGTGTGTGTGTGTGTGTGTGTGTGTGTGTGTGAATGAAAAAGGCAAGAAAGAACTGAGGCATAAAACAAGATTTCACACTGGAAACAGACCATAAGCCCTTGGTACCTTTAATAAACAACAGAGATCTGTCTAAGATTCCTGTACGGTTCCAAAGGATGCTTATGTGCATCATGAGGTTCAACGTCCAAGCGCAGCATACACCAGGTAAAAACATGTCAGTTGCTGACACGCTGTCACGCAGTCCCTGTTCTGAAGGCCATACAGATCAGGTGGAAGAAGATGTTTATCTGCATGTGGATGACATGGAAAAGCCCCGAGCAGAAACACAGAAAGATGTGAGTCCATTCCGCAATCAGAGGAGAACTCAGCTGCTGGAGTGGAGTTCTGCTTAAAGGTGACAGACTTACATTACAATTCCATATCAGATGCGGAAAGAAATCCTGGAAAAGATTCATGAAGGTCATCAGGGCATTGTTAAATGCCGTGAACAAATCAGAGATCCAGTGTGGTGGCCAAAGATCAGCAGAGACATACAAGAACGTGTGTCATGCAGAGTATGCCTTGAAAAGCAGCTGACTTTATCCGTCAACACCACCAGATCGACCATTAATTTTCAGCGTGTGGGAGTGAAAGGAAATGATTTCCTTGTCAATACAGATTACTATTCTCGCTACACTGATATTTCTTACCTGCTACATACGACGTCAGCAGTTGTCATCAACAAGTTGAAGAACTGTTTTGCTCACCATGGAGTTCCTGAGACTGTGGTGTCTGATAACGGCACACAATTTTCGTCTGCTTAATTTCGTCAGTTTTCTGCGGACTGGAACTTTCATCGTTACCTCCAGCCCCATTTCCCTCAGTCCAATGGGCAGGCTGAGAATGCAGTAAAAATAGCAAAAAGAATTATCACTCAAAATGACCCATTTTTGTCTCTTTTGTGCTATCGTTCAGCACCAATCCCTTCTCTTGGACACAGCCCAGAAGAACTGGCGTTTGGCAGAAAGCTACGGACAAACCCACCCATTCTGCCAAAAAAACCCTCTTGCCTCACACTGTCAGCCCCAAAACAGTGCGAGAGCGAGACTGTGCTGCAAAAAGCCAAGCAAAAAAAATCAGTACTATGACAGGCGCTGAGGAGTTCAATTACTGCTTGAGTTTCGACGCTGCCAAACACAAAATAACAAAACTAGTTGTTGGTGCTAAAACCAATTTCTAAGATCGCGGCATCTACTACGTGCAGGGAACTGTTCAGGCTAACAGGCAGCTTGATGGTGAGGGTGAAACAGAGTCCTCTGCCAACCCTCTACCCACCACACCAGCTGGCTCAGATATTTTCGGACTATTTCAGTGCCAAAATTGCCACTATCCGTAACTCTTTGGACCAACAGCCTAGTCCCCCTTCTCTGCCTGTTCATGTTAACCACCTGTTTAATGGCGCCCCGTTAAGTCATTTTGATACTGTATCAGAAAACTTTGTGAGACTATTCTTAAAATGGCTCCAAAGACTTGTTATCTTGATCCACTCCCAACATACTTATTTTTGGAAAGCATTGACGAAATTCTTCCTGTTCTTACTGACATTTTGAATACTTCACTGCCCACTGGTACTGTACCCACTTGTTTGAAAAATGCTTTGGTTAAACCACTTCTAAAGAAAACTTCCCTCGATCCCAATGTCTTGAAAAACTTTAGACCTATCTCAAATATTCCTTTTATGTCCAAACTACTCGAAAGAATTGTTTTGTCTCAGTTTTTAACCCACCTTGGAAAAATGGACTTTGGCACATTTTTTCAGTCTGCTTACAGACCCAGTCACAGTACGGAGACAGCTTTGCTCAGAGTTTTCAATAACCTGCTTGTTGCAGGTGAATCTGATCAGATTTCTGTTTTGACGCTTCTCGATTTAAGTGCTGCTTTCGATACAAACGATCACCGTATTCTGTTAAAGCGTCTGAAGCTTCGCTTTGGTGTTCAGGATACGACACTTCATTTCTTCGAGTCATATCTGAGTGAAAGAAAGCAGGTTGTCTCCGTCCTGGTATATGAATCTGATCCATCTCCTCTTTTGTACGGAGTGCCCCAGGGCTCGGTTCTGCGGCTTATTTTGATCATTATGTACACCCAACCTTTGTCCGAGGTGATTTCCAGTCACAACATTCAGCATCACATGTTTGCTGATGACACTGAAATGTACAATTCTGGTGATCGATCTCAGTCTGACATTTTGTTTTCTACCATGCGACCATGTATTAATACAGTGAAGGCTTGGACCCTCGTAAACAAGTTACAGTTGAATGAGGATAAAACTGAATTAATTCTTATTGACTCTTCCAACCCATTAGAAATTCCGTCATCTCTGCTTCTTGAAGGACAGAGAAATATCCCCCTTTTCCAGCAAAGCTCGTAATCTTGGCATTGTCGTTGACAGTAAGCTTTCAATGAAAGACCAGGTTTAAAAAATTGCCAAGTTACCTACCTTGAAATCCGCAGAATAGCTTCTATCAGACCATTTTTGACTGTTGGGCAACAAATACCCTTGTTACATCCCTTGTTCTCTCACGGTTAGATTACTGCAATTCTCTGTTAGCAGATCTCCCCCAGCAGTAGGTTGAAAAAATTCAGAAAGTGATGAATCGTGCTGCCCGCCTTGTCTACAAGGCACGCAAACGTGACCACATCTCTCCCCTCCTTGAGGACTGCACTGGCTGCCTGTTTCTTTCAGAATTAAGTACAAGATTGCCACTATTTGTTATAATGTTGTCTCTGCTCCTCCTCATCTCCAGAAACTCCTCCAGATCTATTTTCCGTCTCGGTCTCCGGGTTCCTCCTGTGACACTCGTATTTTTCGCATACCAAACAGGCGAAAGAAACTCCATGGGGAACGTGCTTTCTCAGTCTTTCATTGGACCCGTCATCTGGAACAAGCTCCCTTAATCTGTCCGACACGCTCAGTCTTTTTCCTCATTCAAATCAGCTCTCAAAACTCACCTTTTTCACAGTTATTAGTTTTCCCGCCCTGTTTGTCTGCCTGCGATTGTTGGTGGGCGGAGAGAGGAATGGGGCTGTATTGATATGAATGCCTGGTGTGTGTGTGTGTGTGTGTGTGTGTGTGTGTGTGTGTGTGTGTGTGTGTGTGACCTGTTTATTAGTTTTGTGATGCGTATAGGCAAATGAATGTTATGAAGTGTATCTGCATGAATGTGTGTATGTGTAATTGTATTTGTAAACGCTCTGGGATCTCTGGAGACAGGGCGTCCAAATAGTCATTATAACTACAATTATTATTATCCTGTCGAATTTTCAAACTCTTCTACTGAAGAATCGAAGTGCAGATACTAAGGCCACAGAAATTTAGCAGGAAGACTTGCCGCTTGACAGCTTAAACGTTTGTGAACCGGAAACACAGAATTATGGTCCCACCCTTCATGTTACAACTTGAAATACAGACGGACCCACCTTGACATTCTTTCGGATTCTGAAAGCCAGGATACAGCATTTAACACTGATGTCCAGTGGCTGGTGCATACACTCAAAGCATAATTCTTTCGGGGCGCCCTCTCATGGGGTAGAACCTCGATTAAACTTCAACTTCCAGGTATGTCTCGTTTAATCACTTAATTAAACATCACAAATTGTTAACGAATTGTTCACACTTCATGTCACGGCAACGGCAGCGTTCTTGAACTGACGCTGGCGGCATGGGGGCGGGGGATGGGCCGCGGTGGGGAACAGGGATTAATGATCACCATGTGCACATGCATCATCGCGCATGAACCTGAACTCCACAAGACTCCCCTCCTCCTTCCCTCCTCCTACCATCCGCCCGCACAGCCTCGTATCTTCCCCCTCCTACATGACGCACAAAGCGAATCTATGATGATGTCATGTCATGGCCAGTCCGAGAACAGGATAGTTTGCGATCATAAGATTAGGACGGAGGAAACTGGAAGACTCAAATTGAAATTATAATCTATATGAAGCAGTGATGTTTGTGTGATATTTTTTTCTGGCCCATCTGTCTCTCTCTCTCTCTCCCTCTCTCTCTCTCACACACACACGCGCGTGCGCGCGCGTATATTCATTCATTCATGCACACGTACATACATACGTGGAGTCGATCCCCATCTCACCCCTGTTATAAGGACACCCTCGTCACAGAACCAAGTACAGACACGCGTCCAGTCTTCTTCAAGCGAGCGGCGCGCAGAGTTCACCACCTTACTCTGCGCGTGCGATGATGGTGCCTGCTCTCCTACCGACAGAGGGAGAGCAGAGAAAGACCGCGGCAGCAAGAGCAGCAGCATCCAGCATACTCCCCCCGCGCGTATACCCGAACCAAGGGACACTGAGTACAGCAGTCACCTCACCAGGAAAGTGCCCCCCATTTCCCGCCGGTCCCCGCCACACGCGAGGCGCTCCCAGACGGCAGACCTGTCAGTAGCTGCCGAGGAGTGCGTCAGTGGCGCGGGGCGCTGACTGGTGACAGGGCACGGCACTGACAGCCTCTCACCGTCATGTCATCTTCTCACATTACCGTCCGTTATGTAACGAACCTGTCAGTTTGTGTGCTTCACTGGTAAATGTCGCTCTAGCCTGACTACAGCTGAGTTCTGTGTGAATCCTGGATCGTTGGTGCTGGTTATGACGGTAGCAGTGGGTAGTGAAAGCTGAACTTAGCACGCAGTAGCATAAACTGTTGACGTAAAAATCCAAGGGAAAACTATCGAGGCAGAGGGAAAGAGAGACGCTATGTGAAGCTTACAATGCAAGAAAAAATACCTTGTCCATGGTGAAGGTTCTTCACAGGTTAACCGTCCACCGAGTGTCACGATTCGTACTTCTCATAGGATTTTCTTAGTGATAAGGTCAGTCACTGTGTGTGTGTGTGTGTGTGTGTGTGTGTGTGTCTGTCTGTCTGTCTGTCTGTCTCTGTCTCTCTCTCTCTCTCTCTCTCTCTCTCTTGGGTGGATGGGTGGCGGTGCACACACGTGCGTGCTCACCTCTCTCAGTTTGTCAGTCTGTCATTCGCTAGTCCTTACATGTGTCATTCATTGATCACAATCCCAGCAAAAGGACTGCCCTAGATACTTACTACTGTATTTTATTCTTTGTTTACTATTGAATAAATAATTGATAATGATGAAGATTTATGCATAAACATCAGCGCAAAATGACATTGATTTTGATTTCGATAGAAAAAAAAAGTTGTAATCTTGTTTCGTTGCTCTTGTTTCACGTTTCACTCGGTATCAATATGAGGTATATCATCCCTGTATGCAAGTGTTGTTTCACTTTTGAACCACAAAGCATCAGTCGGGTGATAGTACAAACAATGATTTCCGGCCATAATAAGTGACATCATTTGGAGGCAGCTCTTTCCATCAGGCTGGCTTCTTTCATGCATATATAAAGTTATGATCCTTCATTACTTGGGGAAGGTATGCCTAACTGCAAACAGCGTGTAATTGCGAACGGCGGTTCGTGTACCGCCCCACTTCGAAGCGTTCTCACTACACACATTTCACAGTTCAACGTCTGCTTCAACCTCGTCCAGATACCTCAATGAATATCCATTTCAAAGAACCAGTCAAGCATCAGCTATTCCGTGCTCTTTATTCTCTTCGCGCACCACTGACGAACAAGTTCACAAACGTACTCTCAAAATCTTAACATCAAGGGAAGCAAGTAGCAGCCGTTTAAGATAGCTGATTTGATATGTTAAATGCCCAATTCCAGTGCTGGGAGAAATTAAGAAAGCATGTTGGTGGTAGATCAGAACATCAGTTTTGACAGGAATCTCCAAAATAGTGTTGTTTGCAATTAGACTATAGGATATCTTGATGTGAGTCTGTTTGCGAAAGATGCTGCACAATTACTGAGCACTCTCAAAAGGGTGTGTGTGTGTGTGTGTGTGTGTGTGTGTGTGTGTGTGTGTGTGTGTGTGTGTGTGTGTGTGATCAAAACCAACAATACAACAGTCTAGTGCGATGTTCCAATAATATGTTATGTCTAATTAGTTCAAGACGTGGTGTACCCAAACCCACCTTTCCCAATTTGACTTGCACATTGTGTGTCTTCACAAGTGACTGAGAACGTTGATGTTTTTGACATTTTGCATTCATTATCAGTTGTTTCGCTTGTCAGTTCAACGACTTCTCTTTTACGAAGTCCTTTAAGAAATGTCCTGTAATTGTATTTAGATATATTTTTATAAAAAATTACACCCTCATTCCACACTATTTGCCCAGTTTCCCCCAACTCTCCATTCATTCACATCTCCCACCCATTCTAACCGATGATACTCAAATGTATACATAAATACTCCAGTTAACAAAATGTCTTCAATCACCGATATGTGTGACGGGACATTAAACAAAATTCCTTCTCCGTGCCCATTCACATTTACCCCCAGGAACCCGTGCTATTTCAACCATTAAAAAAACGTTGATAAGGAGCAGACGAACTTTTCCTTGTGCAACAAATCAGAGAAAGCCTTCAAAAACAGAAGAGCCACATTTGACGACCGTACAATCTGTTATCTGTACAATATTCACGTTGAGCTGGTCGCTTCGACCGGGTCGTTCGCAAATATATATACATGATAATGATAATAATAAGTGTATATATATATTGCGACATATTAAACAATTTTGTTCTAAGCGCTTTACAAGAACAATAGTTTTAAAAAACACACACAAAAAAACATATATATAATCCAATAAAATATGCACGTTGATCCAACATAAAACAAACACGACAAATGAAAACAAGACACTACAATAAAGGTAATGACAACAATAACAATCTCATCCACACAGCACCCCTCATGCAAAACATGTTCTGCACTGCACAGTGTAAAACCCAACGAGTAAAACATACATTTAAACGCAAAATGAAAAAAACAATATCTATAACCTACATAGACATCCAGCCAAACACCAGTGCACGTTCAAAGACACGCGCGCGCGCGCGCGCACACACACACACACACACACTCACACACACACACACACACACACACACACACACACACACACACACACACACACACACACACACACACACACACACACACACACACACACACACACATTTAAACACAAAATGAGTAACCAATATCCATAACCTACACACACATCCAGTCAAACACCAAAGCACGTTCCCACACACACATGCACGTGCGCGCACGCGCGCGCGCGCGCGCACACACACACACACACACACACACACACACACACACACACACACACAATTTCCCATATAAAATACCACTCTCACCGCACATACTGTACACCACTATGCTCAACCAATGCACCTTCCACATATTATAACCCCCATTACCAATAGTAATATCACAAAACTTAGAACAACATCACAATACATAAAAGAAATCCCAATATTTGAAACTGGTCACATACGTAACAATGTTGACATCTGAAACCACAGTACTTAGAATCAGTCTTACACTCTCTGCAAGATACTTTTTCACGAAACGTGTATAAATGTAAGCAATGTACAAATCTTTCACTGCACCACGCCCATATCACAAACAGCACAGCACCATTCCATATGAAGATGTGTATTGAAAAAAGGCAAATATAGCAGTCCATTATGACTCTGTTTCTGTTTATCTGTCCCTTTCTGTCCCTGTCTCAGCTCAGTTCAGTTACTCAAGGAGGCGTCACTGCTATCGTCCGGACAAATCCCTATTCACTACACCACATCTGCCAAGCAGATGCCTGACCAGCAGCGTAACCCAACGCGCTCAGTCAGGCCTTGAGATTATGTCCCTGTCTGTCTTTATCTACTTCAAAACCAATGAACAAAAGGTAATGTTTGTTTTTTTATATATAGCATGACCCTGGAATGTGGTTTTAAAGTTAACTGACTAGAAACATTACTATTGTAAATGTACAAATATGTGCGCATGCTAGAGCATGCGTAAGCATGCGCATTTGTGTGTGTATTTGCGTGTGAGAAGGGGTACAAGGATGATATATATATAGATATAGATATAGATATAGATAGACAGATATAGATACATACATACATATGTATGTATTTTTAGAGAGAGAGAGAGAGAGAGAGAGAGATTATGCCGTGTCTGTTATCAAACATTCAACAGGAAGGCCTGAGGACGGATGTGAAGGGTTATGTTTCAATGTCGATCTGTCGTTTTCTTCCCTTCCAAGAACTGCTTGACACTAGAAGTCAGAGATAATAGAACCTGAGTATATTGTGACATACCGCAGATTCGGCCATGTGACACACAGATGCTGCATATTACGGTTCACTGCTTTCGGTACAGCAATACAGCTGTTATTCCAAGAAGGGATACAATTAGGGTAGGAAGGCGTAATTGCGAACGATCCAGTCAAAGCGACCAGCTCAGCGTGTATATTTTACAGATTACAGGTTGTACAATCGTCAAATGTAGCTCTTCTGTTTTTGAAGGCTTTCTCTGATTGGTTGCACCAGCAAAAGTTCGTCTACTCCTTCTTTTTTGAAGATTCCTGTCAAAACTGACGTTCTGTTACCAGTATGCTTTCTTATATTCTCCCAGCACTGGTAATGCACAATGCATTCAACATATCCAATCAAATCAGCTATTTTAAAGTGTGTCGAAGTTCAAGTCCGACTACTTGCTTCCCTTGATTTTAGGATTTTGAGAGCACGTTTGTGAACTTGGTTGGCAGTGGTGCGCGAAGAGAAGAAAGAGCGCGGAAATAGCTGGAAATAGCTCATGTTTGACTGGTTCTTTGAAATGGACAACGAGGTCGATGCAGACGTTAACTTCTGAGGTGTGTGTGGTGAGAACGCTTTGAAAGTGGGGTGGTACACGAACCGTTCGGAAATACACGCTGTTCGCAGTTAGGCATACCCACCATATCATGTTGGACAACAAGGCTTTTTGGGTGTGTGGGATCAGAACAATGTTCGGCCAAGGATATGCATATGTGTGAGCACGCGCTAGTGTTTGAGTATGTACGTGTACGTATGAGTGTGTGTGTGTGTGTGTGTGTGTGTGTGTGTGTGTGTGTGAGAGAGAGAGAGTGAGTGAGTGAAAGTGGATTGTTCTTATCACACACACACACACACACACACACACACACACACACACACACACATTCACTCACTCACTCATACACACACCATCAAGCAACACTCCAATCACACACACGCACGCAAACACGCAGGCGCAGGCACACACACACACACACACACACACACACACACACACACACACACACACACACATTCACTCACTCACTCACACACACATCATCAAGCAACACTCAATCACACACACGCACGCAAATACGTGCGCGCAGACACACACACACACACACACACACACACACACACACACACACACACACACACACACACACACACACACACACACACACTTATCTGTTGGCTTTTCAGGGCGTCTCTATAATTATATCAAAGATTTCTTGACTAAAAGACGTATACAAGTACGAGTCGGAAATACGTACTCAAATCCTAAGACTCTTCACATGGGATTACCCCAAGGTTCTGTTATTGCCCCTGTTCTATTTAACATCTTGCTGAACGACTTACCCCAACACTTATCAAAAGACGTGATCCTAGTGCAATACGCAGATGATATATGTATGTGGATGAATGTAACTATGAAAAGAAGTACATCAAAAAGGGCATTAAACTATATTCAGAAAACATACCAAAGAGAAATAGATAAATTGAATAAGTATATTGTCGACAATGGTCTTACATTATCAGCAGAAAAAACTGACATTATGCTTATTAACAATGGTAATAATCCAGAAGAGTTACCAACATTTAAAATTGAAAATGAGCCCATTCAGTACAGAGATATGATAAAATTTTTAGGCTTAATGCTTACTCCAAAACTAGCTTGGAATGCCCATATTGAATATATAATAACAAAAGCAAGAAAATGTTTAAACTTGCTCAAAGTTATAAGTAAACAGTGCTGGGGACAAGACACAACGATACTGAAACATTTATCATCATCACTTATTCGATCCAAACTATTGTATGGACAAGAAGTCTTTTTCAATGCTCCAAAGTATTTGTTAAAGAAACTTCAAAGCATTGACTGTAAAGCATATAGACTTGCCCTTGGCGTACCTTTCCACGCATCAACCCTCGGAACATATAAAGAAATAGGAGAATTACCTTTGGATGAATACCGAAACCTGGCATGTGCTAAATACGTATTGAGAAGCTCAACAACTGAAAATTTTACATTGGAGGAAGTAAGAATTACATCTGAAAACAACTTCCCCAAAAGAGCTAAAAGGATATCTTATCTAACACCAATTGGCACGTTTGTGTCGAACCTTTTCCAAAAGTCCGAAATTAATCCAGATAATGTAGACACGCAGAAAACAGTATGTCAATACCCCATTTGGGAGATGAGTAAAGCACAGCTTGATATCAATCATACTGACATTGCAAAAAAAGAAAATCCAAATATCATGGCAACAGAAGTCCGATTACACCTTCACAATAGATACTGTGACCACTTACATATTTACACAGACGGCTCACTCCTAGACAATGGCCAAGCAGGTTCAGCTTTCGTTATACCAAAACTGAAAACAGAACGATCATACCATATTGGTAAAGATCGATCAATATTCACAGCTGAACTTATCGCTGTTCTTCTGGCTTTAAATTATATTCTTGATCTTCCAGTTTGCCTTCTTCAAGTCTTATTTTGTGTTGATTCAGAATCTGTATTATATGCTTTAAACTCATCAAATTGTAAGAACAAGTCCAAAATAATAATAGAAATAAGTCACATTGTACATCTTTTGAATTTGAGAGGAACATATATAACTTTTTGTTGGGTTCCTTCTCACCTTGGTCTCCTGTATAATGAATGGGCTGACAGGGCTGCAAGAAAAGGTGCAAAACACCAATAGGGAACCACAGACCTTTATGTACCTTTGTCTGTACGAGAGGGGTACCGCTTACTAGAAAAAAAAAGCATCATGGAGCAAAGTTAGGGAAGTATACCAGCAAAATGGCAAAGTTTTGAATAAAAGTATAAATAATATTCAACAACCGGAATCTGTCAATCAATCAAATAAATTCAGTAATTTATTCAGATTAAGGCAAATTCAGGCATTATCAAACAGGATAAAGCTGAACGCTTTTATAACAAAGTTCAGCAGAGATGTTAAATGCATATGTGGAGAATCTATTTCAAGCAAACACATACTCTTTGAATGTCAGTCTGGAATCGTTTTTACCAAACTTCTCGGAAAATTCTTTTGAATGTGTTTTTGACAATTTCAAGATGTTATCTGGTATTACAGAAGGTTTGTTGCATAGTCCAATTGGACATTTGTTATATTTGTTACAGTTGTTTGATGTTAGCGTTTCCTTCTATATTGGGCCTATGTCTCCCCTTTTAATGTCTTATTTTTTTCCAATGCTCTGTATCTTTCCCCACCACACACACACACACATACGCACACACACATATACACACCCTCTGCCCAATACCGTTCCCACCACCACGCTCCGCCCTCTACCCTCCCCCCACCCCCTTTTTTTTCGTCTATCACTTAAAGTGGAAGACGTTAAACTGAAGACTACTACTACTACTACTACTACTACTACACACACAGCAGTGCAACTAAACATACACACACAACACTACAACAGCAGGCTGAACTTAGTAGTTATGGTTTCCATGTAATTGTGCCAGTGGAGATACTTTGTTCAGTCTAAATGAAAACAAAGCTATCATTGTTCAGTCATCAGTGACAACAGAAGTTGTTAACCACTGAAAGTTGTCAGTCGTATGTTTGCATGTTACAAATTGTTAGTGTTGGATAAGTAACCTGTAACTTGGTTTTCTTGACATACATCTCGTTGAGAAGAGTGGTTTGCTGGACATTTGGTTGATGGTGCCAAGATTAGTGAATTGCTTAGGTTGATGACATGTTGATGTTTGTATGGTAAATCGGCTTTCAGAGCGGTGATGTCTAGCATATGTTATTGTTATTGTTTTTTACCTGGGTTTGGTTGTGTGCCAGGTGTGCTGCTTTTTAGTAAACACCTTATAAAGGTGGTCCTGTCTTGGGTGTGAAAAGAGAATGTGAACCTGATTCTACCCTACCTATGTTTGGTTTTCTGTGGATGTAAAACCATGTAGTTTGTTCGGACCGATCAATCAATTCATCAGTTAATTGTATACTCTCCTGCAAAGTTCTGAAAACTTCAATAGGTTGAGAGATAGAGAACTCAGAACTCAGAATTGTTTTAATGTCAATAGCTTAGCAGCCCTTCTCAGCACTTCTCGACGCCTGTCGTCTTGCCGCCATCTTGCATTTGCCCCCCCCCCCCTTGAGAGATAGAGAGAGAGAGAAAGGAAGAGAGAGAGAGAGAGAGAGAGAGAGAGAGTTACTGTTTTGTGTCAAAATGCAAAAAGATAATTTTTACGCTTGTCTTTCTTGTCTGATTACGCTTTTTCTTCAAACCTCCCTCTGTCTCTCTGTCTCTGGCTCTGTCTGCCTGTCTCTGTCTGTCTGTTTCTCTGTCTGTCTGTCTCTCTCTCTGTGCCTTGCACGAGTGAGCGCGCACACTCACACACAGACACACACGGGCCAAAGCCCTAACAAATTAAAATCATTTTGACTTTGGCTTTGGCTTTGACTTTCACACACACACACACACACACACACACACACACACACACACACACACACACACACACATACACAAATGTGTGCATGTATTTTTTTTTTTTTACAAATACATACACGCGCACACATACACACACGCACGCACATACGCACGCTCACAAGTGTGTTCATGTACACACACACACACACACACACACACACACACACACACATATGCCATTCAGTCAGGCCCACCTTTCCTCTCTACTGTCTGCCCCATTCCGTGTGCAGGGTCGCCAGGGCGCAGGGCCAGGAGTGCTATGAGGTGCCCACAGGCTGGAAATGCTTGGAAAGTGGGGTGTAGCTATGTGAGATACTGAAATATCAGTCTTTTCCCACATTGATTCGGGCGAATGACTTGTTCAGAAAGAACTGAATGCAGTGTACTTTTCCCCTTCTATCTCTCTGTTTGTCTCTCCTCTTTCTTGTCTTGACAATGATTGCGGAAATTGGGAAGACGGAGGAGGGCGGGTAGGAGTGGATGGGGATTGGAAGATTGACAAACTGGCGCTTTTCGTTCAGCATCTTTCTTAGTTACAGCTCGGCAAAGGAAAGGAGGCATTATGCAATCGATAACTGTGGCGCAGACAGCTTAGATAATGGGGATCAAATCTCTCCAATCTGTCTCTCTCCTTTCCCTTAGTCCCTCTTCGGTCCTCCCACCTTCCCTCTCTCTTTCTTTGTCTCCCTGCATCGCCGCTCCGTGTGTGTGTGTGTGTGTGTGTGTGTGTGTGTGTGTGTGTGTGTGTGAGTTTGCTCGCGCGCGCGCACGCGCCTGTGTGTGTGTGTGTGTGTGTGTGCGCGCGTGTGTGCACGTGTGTGTTGTTCTTGTTGTTGTTTCCGGAGAGGGAAAATAACTCTTGAATTTCAACTCCTGCCTATTCCACTTTCCCCCAATAAAAAAATCAGTCAATATTTCTCCTGGTCTATCTGTCTTTCTTCCTCTGTCTCTCTGTCCATGTGTATCTTTGGGTGATGAGAAAGAGGTGTTGTATACGCGCGCGTGTGTGCGCGCGTTCGTGCGCGTGCGTGCGCGCGCGCGCGTGTGTGTAAACCTGCTGTATTTATATTTGTGTTAGATTTCAAGTTCATGGTTGTACTTGCTAATATTCTGTTCCCTCAGTTTTCATTGTCACCCTGAAGCATTTTGTTATAAAGACAGATTCTGTTCTATTCTATTATATAAATACATTTTTTCTATAAGTATTTTAGAAAGTGACAATGGCTCTGAACTCACTGCTCCCGTTGTTAAAGATCTGAACCCACATTGGATCATGGAAAAATAGGTCACCCCAAGGTTAGGGTCCGTAGAGCGTGCCAATCGTGTTATCAAAGACACGTTTAATACAGCGTACAGTTCTAAAATACAATTTGTTCAGCTTCACAAAAAAGGGGCACATCATCCGGGTATAAAGTGTTGACTGTAGTAAGCCTCACTTCATCATTCCTTCCGAGGTCATTTCTAGGACGGACCAAGAGGACGATCTCAATGCTGTTGTAGAAAACACAGCAGACTACAGCAGTCTGTTTTTCCCTTAGAAGATGACATGTCTACCAGGGACAGTGACATCGACCAGGTCCACGAATTGTAGGGACGTTCCAGGGAACAAGTCTATCAGGGACAACACACAACATCTACAGAGACAGTATATCTACCAGAGACAGTATATCTACCAGAGACAGCAAATCTACCAGGGATAGTACACCACATCTACCAGAGACAGCTACCAGGGACAGCACAGCTACCAGGGACAGCTACCAGGAACAGCACATCTACCATGGACAGCTACCAGGGACAGCACAGCTACCAGGGACAACACATCTACCAGGGACAACACAGCTACCAGGGACAGCTACCAGGGACAGCACAGCTACCAGGGACAGCTACCAGGGACAGCACAGCTACCAGGGACAACACATCTACCAGGGACAGCACAGCTACCAGGGACAACACATCTACCATGGACAGCACAGCTACCAGGGACAACACATCTACCAGGGACAGCACAGCTACGAGGGACAACACATCTACCAGGGACAGCACAGCTACCAGGGACAACACATCTACCAGGGACAGCACATCTACCATGGACAGCACATCTACCAGGGACAGAGCATCCACCAGGGACAGCACATCTACCGCGGACAGCACATCTACCAGGGACAGCACATCTACCGCGGACAGCACATCTACCAGGGACAGCACATCACATCTACCAGGGACAGCACATCACATCTACCGGGGACAGCACATCTACCGGGGACAGCACATTACATCACATCTACCAGGGACAGCACATCTACCGGGGACAGCACATCTACCGGGGACAGTACATCTACCAGGGACAGCACATTACATCACATCTACCAGGGACAGCACATCTACCGGGGACAGCACATTACATCACATCTACCGGGGACAGCACATCTACCAGGGACAGCACATCTACCAGGGACAGCACATCTACCGGGGACAGCACATCTACCAGGGACAGCACATCTACCGGGGACAGCACATCTACCAGGGACAGCACATTACATCACATCTACCAGGGACAGCACATCTACCGGGGACAGCACATCTACCAGGGACAGCACATCACATCTACCAGGGACAGCACATCACATCTACCGGGGACAGCACATCTACCAGGGACAGCACATTACATCTTATCAAACAGGGACAGCACATCTACCGCGGATAGCACATCTACCAGGGACAGCACATCACATCTACCAGGGACAGCACATCACATCACATCTACCGGGGACAGCACATCACATCTACCGGGGAAAGCACATCTACCAGGGACAGCACATCACATCTACCAGGGACAGCACATCACATCTACCGGGGAAAGCACATCTACCAGGGACAGCACATCACATCTACCAGGGACAGTACATCTACCAGGGACAGCTACCAGGAACAGCACATCTACCAGGGACAGCTACCAGGGACAGCTACCAGGGACAGCACATCTACCAGAGACAGCACATCTACCAGAGACAGCACAACCGGGGACAGCACATCTACCATGGACAGCACATCAACCGGGAACAGCACATCTACCATGGACAGCACATCAACCGGGAACAGCACATCTACCATGGACAGCACATCAACCGGGAACAGCAAATATACCATGGACAGCACAACTGCCAGGGACAGCACAACACATCTACCGGGGACAACATACCACATCTACCGGGGACAACATACCACATCTACCAAAGACAGCATAACACATCTTCGAAGGACAGCATAACATCTACCAAGGACAGCATAACACATCTTCGAAGGAAAGCATAACATCTACCAAGGACAGCATAGCACATCTACGAGGGACAGCATGCCATATCTCCCATGGGCAGAAAACCACACCTACACCACTTGTAACTGTTTTTATGCTTTTGTTGACAACATTGTCAGTGGAAATGTGATGTTGTGTCACATGAGTACTGTGGTAGCCTTTTAGTTGATGTGTCAGTTGTAAGCAGTATCAGTATCAGTAGCTCAAGGAGGCATCACTGCGTTCGGACAAATCCATATACGCAACACCACATCTGCCAAGCATCTGCGTTGAGGATTTTTCATGTATGTGTGTGTGTGTGTGTGTGTGTGTAATTGGTACTTGACACATGTTGGATTTGTTGGTAGTTATGATCCCACGTGTGGTAGATGTGTTATGTGCCAATGGTATTCTTTGTTTAAAGTGGGAATACACTTTGCCAAGTGCTTTATGAGTTCGCAAACAATGAGACCACGAGGGTCAGTGACATGTTGTTATGATATCCATATAGCATTGCCAGTGAAATGATTTCTGGAGACATGTTGGTAGTTATGATATCCATATAACATTTCCAGTGAAAAGATTTGTGGGGGCATGTTGGTAGTTATGATATCCATATAACATTGCCAGTGAAATGATTTGTGGAGACATGTTGGTAGTTATGATATCCGTTTAACATTGCCAGTGAAATGATTTGTGGAGACAAGGTGGGCAGTTGTTTGGGCAAAAAGGAAACACACTTATTGTGGGCAAGACATTCTCCACTAAAATCAAATTCTAGCCCAGATAGTTGTGACAGCAGTTACCTCCTCTGCTGTTCTGATGGTCATAGTCGGACCCGACTGGCTATCATACATATCCTTACATTCACGTGTCATGATTGCCAGTTTTTAAACACACATTATGAACAAATAAGGAGATATGGGGTCACCCTCTCTACATCATCGCTACACTGTGAACCAATTGGAAATCTGACCGTTGATTGGATGTTGTAATAAAATGTACCTATCCATCGACACGTCTTCTTGAAATCCACAAGCCTTGAATACCTTTAACGTGAAATTCCTGTTAACAGAGTCAAATGCTTTTTTCAAAATCTGTATTCGGTAGTAGTCCTGGCAAATTATTAACATTCAAATCGTCTGTTGTATCATGAATGAGTCTGATGTTATCTCCACTATATATCTATTTCACATGAAACCTGTCTGATCTTCATCTGTAAGTTTTGGTAACATAGTCTTCAAACGATTTGTTATGGAAGCTGATTCAATTTTATATATAACGTTTAGTAGTGGTGTTGGTCTCTTATGCTTTAAAAAGTGTCTATCTTTGTTTCCTTTCGGTATGTACGAAGCAAATTTTAGCTCACTTTCAAGAGTGAGGGAGTCTGGGATCGTCGAACTCATGTACACAAAGTTATGGACAACATGTAGTTCATGGTCATTGCTTCTGGTGTCGGTAGAAGACTCCACGCCCTGTCCCATGACATTTTATAAGAGTCATGGTGAGTCCGAAATCTTGGCAAGTCTCGCTGGAGCGGCTCATAAGCCGCTGAAGGTCTTCAGCTGAGTGAGTATTGACTACTGTCGTATCTGCGAAGAGTAAGTACCCGTATTTTTGTTTCCGTTGTAAAGCGAACTGTTCTACCTGTTTCTTTGAAAGCAATGTTCTGACTGTTTATTAGAAAGCAATGTCGGAGTAAAGCAAAGTTGCTTATTGACTCCTCTTGTTTTCTTACTTCCTTATTCACATTAGACTTAGCTGATTTTGTGCGAGAACATGGATAACATGGAATACATCTTGAACCATGCATTGAGGAAATATTCTATTCTTTGCATAGGATTTTGTGACAAATAAAAGACTTCAAAATGTTATTTCTAACTGGGCGGCAGCTTCAAATTCACTTTGCATTACATTGAACATAGACAAAACAAAATAATGATTTTCAGATCATGATGATTCATCACTGCAGGAGAGAAATGGAGCTATGACAACATAGCTCTAAAATAACTTTTTCATTATACAAGTTCACACATACAAACAAGAACGCCCCCACCCCCACCCCCCAAAAAACAAACAAAACAAACAAACAAACAAAACTGAAACAGATAAGCAGGACACAGACTTACAGACACACACACACGCACACACACACACACACACACACACACACACACACACACCGTCATCATCTTCATCATCAACATAAATGTTTCAGAGAGAAGTATGCTTTCACTTCCCATCCCCTGACTCTATGATCCACTACTCTCCCATGCTCCCAACCACCCACAATTCCCACACTCCCCACCTCCTCAACGAATGGGCCACCCTATTATCTGAGTCTCACCATTTCATGTGAATGTTACACAATCAGATGTTCACACAAATGAAGATGGAAAAGAAATGTCCTACTCTACTTAAGCAATACCTCAACCGTTGGTAAATACTCACTGTAGGCAAGACGCATTGTTCAGATGTTCACAAAAATGAAGATGAAAAAGAAAAGTCTACTGCACTTAAGCAAATACCTCAACTGTTGGCAAATACACATTGTAGGTAAACACGCATTGTTTAACACCTCCATGGTAGCAACAAGGGAGCGGGTAAGTATAGATACGTACACAACAAAAAGTGAAGTGGACAAAAAAAAATCATAACAGGAAGGTAGATGTGCCAGCATTCATCCGACTGTTTACCTGAGCTGTTAATTTTACTTTTCTTCCGTATATCTTCCTCTCAGAAGAACAATAAAATCTTGCATAAAAATTAATGGCTGAGTATTTTGCGATTTGCATCTGTATTTGCGACCTAGAAGATTGTATCACAGATGCATTACTTTCTGTGCATGATGTTCTTTTACTTTTGTCTTGGGATCTCAATGGTGGAACGTCTAATATTTCTCAGTATGTGTCTGTAGATGAAACTGCTTATAACTGTAGCCAAGTGCTCAGCTGGCTACGATAACCATAGTTAAAGCACTTAAAGCACATGCCGTGAAGCGGATGACAAATGTACTACAGTGACGATGTCCAACCATTTACTTGTTGAGGTAACTCGTTTGGCGTAACGCAGTTCAAATTCAAATTTGAAATGAAAGCTGTTTGGGCGTGCGCCGGTCTCTTTCTGGGGCGCAGCTCTCTAAAACACAACGTCTGTGTCGCACCTACTGTCAGCTGCCTAACTTTCTGCTGTAAGTACTGTTTGTGTTGTGTTGATACATTTTAAGTTGTTAAACTTTCTCAGAAGAATTGCGTTGTTGTTCAGTCATAGGTGTTATTATTGTCTGAAGTAAGATATCATCATGTCGTTCTGATATTCTTGTAGCAGTATTCCATTTCATTCTTTCGAATGTCAGTCAATGACGTCTCTGCTGACTGACAGTTTATTTGAATATTCCAGAATGCTCTAGGGGTGACGCGTTTTCTCATTTGTTCTCACTGATTAAGGCACTGTCTTCTTAACTTCTTTCACTTCTTCTTTACTTCTCATAATATTGTAATAAAACAATAGAAAAAACCCTTTGTGACTGGCCTCTATATGTCCTTGGCCTTTGCGGAGGAGCTTTCTGTCTTTTTACTTTCTATCCTGTAAATTCAGTAATACAGTAATTCTTTTGCAATCCCTTATAAATACCACACGGTTCTCGGTTATATAACTTATAGGTAAATTGCAAGCAAGACTGTTTGGAAAGATGCTCTAGGACAATAGCTTGAATATATATGGTAAATGTTCATTGAATTCGTGTAAGTCACTGGGCTTATGTATTTTAAATGGTGACCTTCAGGATAATTTGACATACATATCTGAGACTGGAAACAGTGTAAATGATTAGTATACAGCTTCAAGTGACCTGTTTGCTGTTATGTATCAGTCATGTACTCTTCATGTGGCTGAACGAATTGAATCTGACCATTTACCTCCAGAGTTAAACATTAATATCTCACAAAATCAAATGCCCAAAGAAACTAAGCACAGGAAGTATGTTGAGAAATTTGAGTGGCAAGGTAAGACTGCAGATGTATTTTGTCAATCAAATGAATAGTAAAGATACAGAATTAGCTTTTGGAAGGGCTTTATGCATATATATATATATAATTGATGAAGATGTTAATGCTACCATATGCACTTTCAATACTTAAACACAAGCCAAATGTGTGAAAAAGTGAATAGAACAGATATTACTGTTAATGACTGGTATGTTCATTTCAAAGGGCTCCTAGAAAAAAAAAGATACTGAAAAAGAAGAAAATATTGATGATAATGTTGAAGAAACTGTTGTAGATGGTGATGGTGGTGGTGGTGATGATAATGATGAAACTGGAATTAATTACCTTCATCGTCCAATATCCAAAGAAGAGGTTTTGTTGGCAGTACAGAAACCTAAAAACAGAAAGTCTTCTGGACCTGATGGAATCATTGGTGAATTACTGAAATATGGTGGTGATATTGTAGTTTCTTTCTTAGTTAAGCTCTTTAATGCACTTTTTGACAAAGGAATACTGCCAGAAAGCTGGACAGAAGCAATCATAGTACCATTGTTTAAAAAGGGAGATGTCAATGACCTAGGCAATTATAGGGAATATCTTTGAGTGATATTAGCAGCAAACTGTACAGTTTAATTAACTGTTGACTTCATGAGTTGATTCAGCCAATCAGCATTACAGGTAAACATCAGGCTGGGTTTGAAAAAGGCTATTCCACTATTGGCCAAAATTTAATGTTCGCGCATTTAGCAATAGTACAAAAACAGTTCTCCTTAAATCGTAAGCTGTGTGTAACTCTTTTTTTTTTCTTTTTTTTTTCAAGGCTTTCAACTCTGTATCAAAACCTCTGCTTTGGCGAGTACTTCAAAAGAACGGGATCAAAAGTAAATTATATAGGTGAATCAAGACTATGTATGTTAAAGATAAAATAAGATGTTATGCTGACTTCACTATGTCACGTGTACAAAAGGTGTTAAACAAGGAGATGCATGTAGTCCTGTTCTCTTTTTTGTTGTTGTTCATTAATGAATTAGCACTAGAAATAATTGAAAATGGTCGACACGGTGCTACTTTGACACCTGATTTAATTGAATTGTTTATTTTGTTGTCTGAGACGCCATTTGGTGTCCAAACACATTTGAACAAATTCTACAATGCAGCGGCTAGGCTTAAGCTCCGAGTCAACATGAATAAGAGCAATATTGTTGCATTTAGAAAAGGTGGCTATTTAGCATCTAGGGAGAAATGGTCCCTCAGTGGTGGAAAAAAAAGATAATTGCCAAGTGTTATAAATATCTTGGTATATATTTTCAACTCGGCTCAGTTTTGCAGTTGCTTGCGAAGACCTTGCAAATAGGACAAAAAATGTTTTGTTGCACATCATGCGTACACTAAACACACTCGAAAATAATTCCTTAGAAGTGTTTTTGAAAATATTTGATACATAAGTTCACCCTATCGCAATTTATGGAGCCGAATTGTGAGGACTGGATAAAACAGCAACATGCATTGAAAAGGTTCATTTGTATGCACAGGAAAAATTCTAGTTCATATAAATACACCCCGTGATTTAAGTCATGGAGAAACATGACGTCACCCTATCCATCTTGATTCGTCTATTCGTTTTATTAGGTGTTGGCGTAGAATATTACGTATGGACGCAAATAGGTTTCCAGTAAAAACATATGGTATATTGATGTGACTAGATTCGGGGGTTAAATATGCATGGGTTTGAAGAGTTCTCGAGTTTTTATTTCGAAATGGTTTTGGATTCATATGACCATGGAGTAGAAAATGTAAACACTTTCTTGCAGGATCTTCGTCAAAGACTTATTGTCATTGGCAAAATTGGTATGAACATGTTCAGAAAAGTGACAGATTTTCTTTTTATAGAACATTTAAATTAGTCATGGAAATGTGAAAATGATCTTCGATGTGATGTTGATAGATATTTGAATGTTATTTGATAAAGTTTAGCTTTGGAGTAACAGATTTGGTAATTTATCGTGATCGATACAGTATAGTTCCCACCAATACTTTGACATATCCGTTGTGTAAATCTGAAAAAGTTTGTGCTCTGTGTGATCTCAGTCAAGATTACATTCATAGAATATTTTACGTAAACCCATGTCTCTTTCATGTTACCTTGCTGATGACAAACCAAAATTAGAACATGATGAAGAATTTATCCATATATGCATTGATTATGTGGACTGATGGCCTAAAGGTAACGCGTCTTGCCTAGGAAGCAAGAGAATCTGAGAGCGCTGGTTCGAATCATGGCTCAACCGCCTATATTTTCTCCCCCTCCACTAGACCTTGAGTGGTGGTCTGGACGCTAGTCATTCGGATGAGACGATATACCGAGGTCCCGTGTGCAGCATGCACTTAGTGCACGTAAAAGAACCCACGGCAACAAAATGGTTGTTCCTGGTAAAATTAAGTAGAAAAAACCACTTCGTTAGGAAAAACAAATGAACCTACACGCTGGAAAAAATACCAAAAAAAATGGGTGGCGCTGTAGGGTAGCGACGCGCTCTCCCCGGGGAGAGCAGCCCGAATTTCACACAGAGAAATCTGTTGTGATAAAAAGAAATACAAATACAAAATACAAATACAAATTATGACACTAATTTATCTGAAGACGTTGTCATTTTTGCTCGCAATTGCATTATTCTTTTGTTCATTATAAATGTCATATTTGTACTTGGATGTCCTTCAGAAGGGGCTGCGGCCTATACTGAATAAACAGTGTCATTTCGTTTCGTTTTCCTCTCTCTCTCTCTCTCTCTCTCTCTCTCTCTCTCTCTCTCTCTCTCTCTCTCTCTCTCTCTCTCTCTCTCAGACAGTCATACAAGTGTGTCTAGAATACATAAAATCCTTGCAGAGAAAATGCAAATAAAAAACACATGCCAACGCAAAAGGCAATTGGAAAATTGTTGAATACAAGAGAATTCAGTGGTAAAATACTTTTTTTGTTGTTGTTGTTGTTGTTGCTGACTGGGCATTTATGCTTCGACCGTTTGTAACTTACTGTGTTGCAACAACCACTTCGGAGCATGTTCATGCAGGTTGGTGTGACAGATAGCACAACCATCTTCAAAGAAAAACAACAGGTACATCAATGAAACGGATGAGGTCAATATCACACTGCCAGTCCAAAATAAGAACTTGTTTTGTATTTTGCAGACAAAGACGTTTTTGTGTTCGCATTCGTTGTGAAGGGGGTTCGAATCAGTTCTACCGGATTTAGAAAGAAAGGGATGATACAAAGAAAATGAGGTGTTCAAACATATGACTTTCTATAATAAAACTTAAAATATGTTGAAAAGGAAATATAAGAAACAAAAAAGAAAAGAAAAAGAACGTTAGAAGAGAGAGAGATGTGGGGTGGGGAAAGGGGGGAGAGTTAATTTATATCACATGGCTATGGCCTGCAGCTGTGGTGTCACAGATGTGTGCAGTCTGCACCACAACGTGTCGCTTGCGGAACAACGAACCAAGTATCGCTACGTCACAAAGCCATGCGTTTTGGCGGACCATTCGGAAAGATCAACCTGTATTCACCTTGTGGATGGGAGGACGAGCACAGGTTACAACTTCCTGCGGACATAACCCACACTCACTGCAGACATAATCCACTCTCATAACCCACACTCACTGTAGATATAAGCCACACTCACTGTAGACATAACCAACACTCTCATAACCAACACTCACTGCAGACATAACCTACACTCTCTTAACCAACACTTACTGCAGACATAATCCACGCTCTCATAACCCACACTCACTGCAGACATAATCCACGCTCTCATAACCCACACACACTGCAGACATAACCCACACTCTCTTAACCAACACTCACTCCAGACATAATCCACGCTCTCATAACCCACATTCACTGCAAACATAACAAACACTCACTGCAGACATAACCCACACTCATCACAGACATAACCTACACTCACTGCAAACATAACCAACAGTCACTGCAGACATAACCCACACTCACTGCAGACATAACCCACACTCATCACAAACATAACCCACACTCACTGCAAACATAGCCCACACTCATCACAAACATAACCCACACTCACTGCAAACATAGCCCACACTCATCACAGACATAACCCACACTCACTGCAAACATAACACACACCCACTGCAGACATAACCCACACGCACTGCAAACATAACACACACACACACACTGCAGACATAACCCACACTCACATGTAGACATAACCCACACTCTCATAACCAACCTTCACTGCAGACATAACCCACACTCTCATAACCAACATTCACTGCAGACATAATCCACTCTCTCATAACCCACACTCTCTGCAGACATAATCCACACTCATCACAGACATAACCCACACTTACTGCAAACATAACCCCCACTCACTGCAGACATAACCCACACTCATCACAGACATAACCCACACTCACAGCAGACATAACCCACACTCATCACAGACATAACCCACACTCACTGTAAACATAACACACACACACTGCAGACATGACCCACACTCACATGCAGACATAACCCACACTCTCATAACCAACACTCACTGCAGACATAACCCACACACACTGCAGACATAACCCACACTCACATGCAGACATAACCCACACTCTCATAACCAACACTCACTGCAGTCATAACCCACACTCATCACAGACATAAACCACACTCATCACAGACATAACCAACACTCACTGCAGACATAATCCACACTCATCACAAACATAACCCACACTCACTGCAGACATAACCCACACTCACTGCAGACATAACCTACGCTCATCACAGACATAACCCACACTCACTGCAAACATAACCCACACTCATCACAGACATAACCCACACTCACTGCAGACATAACCCACACTCATCACAGACATAAACTACACTCACTGCAGACATAACCCACACTCATCACAAACATAACCCACACTCACTGCAGATATAACCCCCACTCACTGCAGACATAACCCATACTCACTGCAGACATAACCCACACTCACTGCAGACATAATCCACACTAATCACAAACATATCCCACACTTACTGCAGATATAACCCCCACTCACTGCAGACATAACCCACACACACTGCAGATATAACCCACACTCACATGCAGACATAACCCACACTCTCATAACCAACTCTCACTGCAGACATAACCCACACTCTTATAATCAACATTCACTGCAGACATAATCCACGCTCTCATAACCCACACTCACTGCAGACATAACCCACACTCATCACAGACATAGCCCACACTCACTGCAAACATAACCCACACTCACTGCAGACATAACCGACACTCATCATAGACATAACCCACACTCACTGCAAACATAACCCACACTCATTGCAGACATAACCGACACTCATCATAGACATAACCCACACTCACTGCAAACATAACCCACACTCACTGCAGACATAATCCACACTCGTCACAGACATAACCCACACTCACTGCAAACATAACACACACACACACTGCAGACATAACCCACACTCATCACAGACATAACCCACACTCACTGCAAACATAACACACACACACACACACACACACACACACACACACACACAGCAGGCATGACCCGCACTCACTGCACACATAACCCACACTCACAGCAGGCATGACCCGCACTCACTGCACACATAACCCACACTCACTGCAGACATAACCCACGTTCACGTAACCCACACTCGTAAGTGCTGAGATTGCAGTGTTCGGCGGGATCCGGATGTTCAGGTAAGGGCATGTGAAGGGGTATGGGCAAGATGGGGTCAATAATAACAGAGGACGTGCAGACGTCACAACTATTCAGATCTACAGCCGGCCGTATTTAGAGCAGTATTTACAGGCTGTCAGAGACAGGCGTTTCTTATTCGGTGCAGCGTTTATTGACATCTTTTGATTCTGACTGATGCCCTGTTTACTTGCTCAGCAAGCAGTTTACTGACTGATGTCATTATGATGAAAGACAAGCTAATGAGAGTTTCTCTCTCTCTCTCTCTCTCTCTCTCTCTCTCTCGAACCAGCACATTGAGCATACTGGTATCTTTCCCACTTTTTTCACCTTTTCCAGTGTCTTCCCTGAATCCTGTCTATAAACGGACCCAGACTTTCACCTATTCATAAGAAAAACCGGATACATCTGAGGATAGCTTGCCATATACCATTGATCAGGCTAGGCGCATGCTTTTAGGGGGGATCGGAGGGTGGGGTGCTGGCTGACTTTACGTGATATGTTACAGTGCCCATGAAATTTACCCGCGAGCTTTCGTTGCAAGCTTTATATATCCCCTCTCACAAACACACATTTGTGATCGCCCAATCGATCCCCTCACACACATGCGGATGGGTACGTGTACACACGCACAATACACACATGTGTCACACACACACACACATACACGCATACACACACAAATACACATATATACGCCCACGCCCATGCGTGCGCACATACAAATATACACACGCGTGTACACACACACACGCACGCAACTCAAAATAACCTGACAATTAAGAGCTCGCTTAGTTTAGCCTTTACATCAGAGGGTATTTTTCCCTTAATGTGTGGCTGCCACAGCACAGTGTGTGATTCAACAACTTTTTTGTGACTATCGGACTTAAGCTTGGTTAGTTTTTTAATTTGGATTTGGTAGTTAGTATGCAAGTATGTGAGTGTGTGTATGAGGTAGGGTAGGTATGGGTAATTGCGAACAGCGTGTAATTGCGAACGATTCGTATACCGCCCCACTTCGAAGCGTTCTTAACGGTTGTATTTCACAATTTAACGTCTGCTTTGACCTTTTTCTAATACCTTAATAAATATCCATTTCCAAGAACCAGTCAAACATCAGCTATTTCTGGCTATTTCCGTGCTCTTTCTTCTCTTCGCGCATCACTGCCGACCAAGGTTACAAAATCAAGGGAAGTTAGGACTTGAGCTTTGACACAGTTTGAAATAGTTGATTTGATCGAATATGTTCAATGCGCACAGTGTTGGGATAATTTAAGAAAGCATATTGGTAACGTCAGTTTTGACAGGAATCTCCAAAACAGTGTTGTTTATAATTAGACCATAGGATATTTTGACGTGAGTCTAGTTGTAAACGATGATGCACAGTTACTGAACACTCTCAAAATGGAGGGTTTGTGTGTGATGTGGGGTGTGTGTGTTTTAATGTCTGTTTGTGTGTTTGTGTGCATGTGTGATCAAAATCAACAATACAACAGTCTAGTGCGATGTACCAATAATATGTTGTGTCTAATGAGTTAAAAACTTGTTTCTGTTTTAATTGTCGACATGTACCCAAAGCCATTGTTCGCAATTATACTCGCCCGTTCGCATATACCCTTAGGCACTCTTGCTATTTCAAACACCGACAAAACGTTGAAAAGAATGAACAGACGAACTTTTCCCGGTGCAACCAGTCGGAGAAAGTCTTCAAAATTAAAAGAACTACGTTTGACTGTCATACGACATGTTATCTTTACAGTACACACTTTGAGCTGGTCGCTTCGACTGGATCGTTCGCAATTAGACATACCTACCCTACAACGCTCAGCTTATATCACAGATTGACATAAGCTTACAGTTGGGCCGACAGCAAAGTGAGAGCTGTATGATCAATGGTTTCTCCATTGCACTGGGAAGTCATTTACAGCTTAGTCTTCGCTCTCAAACTTGGAGGCAAGATTGCACTGACACCTAGTGCTGCAGCCTTGGGGGCCAGTTGGCCTTTCGGAACCATCCCAACGCCGATTACCCTAAAACCCTCTTGGCCGAGAGAGTGGGTATATAACTTGGGCAAGACAGTTTCCACTATAATCAAATTCCAGCCCAGATAGTTGGGACAGCAGTTGCCTCCTCTGCTGTTCTGATGGTTATAGTCGGACACGACTATCATACATACATGTTAGCGTGTTATCATGTTAGAATACTAGCATGTAAGTTAAGTCCTGAAAAGACTCTTTTTGCGGTCGGCTGGACTAGAAGCAACATCATTTGATTTGATCTAGTTAGTTCGTTCGTTCTCGGCAGGAGAAACTTTCATAAAGTGGCACAGAGAACCGTTACGTCTGGAGACCTCCCCTGCTGCAGTGGACGACCAACTCATTTCGTGTCTCGCCTTGCTCTGAGCGCTCAACAGCGCCTGCTGGAACCACCCTCCTAGTCCTGGGACCTGATGGTCTCCTCCGCCCAAACCTCCGGATTCGTCGTCTCACCGCTCGAACCAAGATCTTGGAGAAACTCATCCTTGAAGCCCTCTTTGCGGATGACTGTGCCCTCATGGCACACAAGGAGAACCCCCTGCAGGTCATTTTCAACCCCTTTGCAGAAGCATCCAAGCTGTTCTGACTGACAATCAGTCTTTGAAAAACGGAGCTCCTGGTCCAAACCGCCCCAAACACAGCGCGCTTAAGCCCCAGCCAGCCATTACCATTGATGGAGTCCAACTGAATTGAGTGGAGAGCTACAAGTATCTGAGCAGCACTATCTCTGCAGATGGATTACTGGATAAAGAGATCACATCCAGGATCCAGAAAGCCAGTCAGGCCCTTGAATGATTAGTCCTTTCTTCACTACTGTATGGATATGAAAAGTGCACCCTGTGTCGACGACACATCAGGCAGCTAGAACAGTTCCATACGAGATTGCTGCACATGATCATGGGCATCCGCTGGCAGGACAAAGTCACAAACCAAGATATGTTGGCTTGACAAGCATCGAGTCGTTCCTGCTGAAGGCTCAGCTACGCTGGACTGGTCATGTCATCAGAATGGACGACAGCCGCATCCCCAGGCAACTGATGTATGGTGAGCTCAAGGAGGACTCACGCAGACAGGGAAGGCCCAAACTGAGGTACAAAGACACCTTGAAGAGCAACCTCTGATGGTGCGACATCCAGCCACGCCAGATCGAAGCCTCTACTGTGGACAGATCATCCTGGAGGTCTCTCACCTCAAAAGTAGCAGCTGCCTTTGAAGAGGACAAACTGAGTCTCGCCGCTGCGAGGGACAGATGACACAGGGCCTCGTCCTGCTCAGTCCAGAATTCAGACGATGCGACACCTGTGGGCGCCTGTGTACTTCCAGCTTTGAGCTGCGGAGTCACATGTGCTGTCATGACTAGGTGCAAAGACCTCATCATTATCGGCTCCCAACAGACTACCAAGAAGAAGAACAATAGTTAGTTAGTTAGATAGTTAATTGGTTAGTTGGTTAGTCGATCCGTCGGTCGGTCGGTCGATCGGTCAGTCAGTTAGATCGTCGGTTAGTTTATTGGTTAGTAGGCAAGTAGGTATGTAGGTAGTGTCGTGTTTAAGGTAGCCTTATTTTTGTATTCGAGCTGAAATATTAACTGAAAGTCTAATTTTGCAAAACTCCGGTCTTCCAGTGACATGAAGGACATCAGGGAAAAGACAAAGATCCAATGATATTGCCTATACATAGCTTTGGAGTAAGAATGACTGCAGAAACACCCCATTGTGGCAGTGATCCCTCCCTGTAGTATCTAGCCTGCAAAAAGTCAGTTTTTGTTTGAAACCAGAGAGACAGATGTCAGTGGAAAATGAAGAAACAGTAACTGTACGAGAGCTACGTTCAGTTCTGAAGAAACCTATCTGCCCACTTGAAGTACCACTGATACGGACAAAGCTTGGAAAGAATATCACGCTGCAATGAAGTTGAATTAAGTAGTTATTGTCACCAACAGAGGGCTTAGTGGGTGGTGTCCTTCTTGTGATGAATCGGAAACTGTACCACTTAACACATTTTGAACACAATCACAGCAGTACATGTTCTATTAGAGTGTGCGGCAACCTGATAAAAAGTCGGTGGGTGGTCATCGCTACCAGAAGAACAAGCCTGTCTGGAGCTTTCTGGATGAACAGCATGAGAATAATGCAAAAACATGAAACGAAATGGAAAGGTTGTTATGTGACGTGTTCTTATATTTATTTTATCAGCGGTATCATGTGCAATCAACAGAATTGTTTTCATTGCTTGTTAAATCACCAAATACTTTTCCTCAATTGTTTTGATATTTTATATAAAACAAGCGAGCAAAGTATATGTTGCTAATGTCTATCCTCCATGCTCGAACAGGAGTCAAAGAACAAATTTTCTTGATTCAGTGTGTGTGTGTGTGTGTGTGTGTGTGTGAGAGAGAGAGAGAGAGAGAGAGAGAGAGAGAGAGAGAGAGAGAATCAGAATCAGAACTAGAAACAGATTTTTTGTCCTGAATGCCATAGATAAAGGTTTCTCGCATATCAACAACGAAGGCAGAACCAAATTGTTTAATGAGTAAGTTATAACACGGCGTGTACTATAGAGAATTCGAAAATAAACTGTACAAGCGGACGCTGAATGGGGTCGTATTTACATTCATGATTCAATGCCTAATTGTGATCAACGATTGTTCATTAACGTTTTACATCGCCAGAGATACCTTCTCTTAAATAATTACATCTAACACATTTGTCGAAAAAATGATACTCATCTTCAAACACATCACGCTTTGGCATGGTGTCATGTGTGTGTCGGTGGGGGTGCCTTTGTGTTGTTATATTTATATCTGTCTGCTATTTATTATTACTCTTACTGTAGCGGCACAAGCACATCTCACGCATAAAGGAATGACACCAACACCAGGTTACGGTTCCATACATGAAGTACATTTATGAAACTGCAATAAATCGTAATAACAGTTTGCTTAAAAAAACAGAAATAATTTTTTTTTTTTTAAAGTAAAGATAAAAGCCAAACATACAGTATCGCCCACATAAATAAACTTACATACATGTTTAACAGACAGATCGACACTGTCTCTCCAAGACAGACAATAAACTTTCTTGTGTAGATTGTAAACACTAATGATACACATTTCCTATAATCATTTCAGCTTAATTTCAACATCTTAGAGAAACGTGAATTGATGATTTCAGTGTAAGCTCTCTGTTCTGTCTTTTGAGAAACGTTGGCTTTTGTGTGTGTGTGTTTATGCCTCATGGAATCAGTAATATATCGGGTGTCTCCCCAAAAAGTGAACCGCTTTTTGACAAGTATTTTCTCAGTGACAGAGAAACCGAATTCATTGAAAATTTTCACACAGTAAACTTAGGGTATCATCAACAAATCTGCAAATCATCTAAAAGTTTGGACGCAAATTATGCGAGTATTGTCAAATTCAAAACAGCATGTCAAAAAAATCCAGTGTCAGAGCTGTGCAATCTGACCTTCATCATGTTCATGCCAGCTGCTGGGTGTTGGCATCTGTCAATCAGTCAGCCTGCCTGGGTGTCAAGTCTATTGATTTTTTTTCCGTCTGTATCCAAAATCAGTTCTGTCCAAAGTTTCAGTTTGGAAGGACTAACCATGCCTTTGAGTGAAAGTGATAAGGTTACCATTGAAAACTGTTTCAAGGAGAAAGGCTGGGGTGGAAGAAGGATCGTAAAGGAATTTCCAGGCAAGGGGTGGAGTCATGTCACTGTCAACAGACTTGTCGATAAAATACGCGCTACAAATGGAATATCACAGTAATCGTAAAACACACACACACACACACACACACACGCACACACACGCACGCACGCCCCGCCACCCCCACCCCCCACACACACAATACGAGAATCTATGTTAAATATTATTATCAAATATTTATTTAGAGAGAAAGACAGAATGAATTCTGGTGTGGGTTTGGAGTATGCGTTTTCCTACATGTTGTAATCATTTCTATTCGTTAGTCATTACAAATCATAACGCAAGATATACAAATTCCAATTCAACACAGTCATAAGCTTTAGTTAAAAGGTAAATAAATCATAACTAGCCACTGTGACCCAGTGTTTATGTGTCACACCAACGGCCGTCATTAAGTTGCAAGGATGACACTGTTCAGTTAAACCATGTATCGATTTCCTTTTAGACGTAACAGCGTTTCACATACTAAGCGATAAATTATTAAATGTGTGTTTTGTGTGACCTAATCGATGAATATCTCAAATAGCTGGAAGTTAGCAAACAAATCTATTAAAGCCAGAAACCAGAAAACACAATTGATATAAAATGCAAAACAAGCAAATATCATCTTAAAAAATAAAAAGAATCTCATTAGGCTTTCTCAAGCCGTTACATACCTCCCCAAATTAGGAATCCTATTTTGTGTAACAAATAAATCAGGAATTCTTATTCTGAAGCTCAAGAATACTAAGTTCTGAGTAGCACAGTCACTTTCTCATAATGCAGTGAACGAGTTCTGCAGCTCAAATCATAACCAGAACATGTCACTCAATCTCTTGCAGCAAGATGTGTTTCTGCTCAGGACGTTCCATCCAAGTCACAGGGCGCAGGCGTTTTCCTGTCTTATCCAGGGTTGGGGCTACAATCATGAGCTTCACAGTCCGGACATGACCAGCCTTGCTATTGAAGACTTCTTCGATGCGTGCAAGTTGCCACTGATTACGAGGCAGATTATTATCCTTGATTAAGACTTCATCCCCACCTTCAGCATTACGGTTGGGTTGAGTCCAATTTTGGTGACTTGGCAGGCTTTGACAGTATTCTTTCTTCCAACGAGCCCAGAAATCATAAATTCTGGGTGAAAGTATTTCACGCGATTTCATGTGTAGGAGATGATTTGGTGTTAACTCACTCAGTACGGCCAGTCCTCTCTTCTCCTCTACACAGACCCCTCGGATGTCCAGTGGGTGTCTGAATGACCCAACCTTTAGCTTTCGTCGTCAGAATTGTGGTATTCTTTGTCAACATTCACCTCTTCAGTGTAAGAGCCTTCCGCTTGTAATATTTTGATGGTGGTAATTGGGGTGAAACGCTGTTAACGTCGTCTCTTTCGCCGTTCGTATGGAGAGAGTTAATGGCTCTGGGTACTGTGTATCACTCAGGTTGTCTGCGGTCAGAGGACGGTTATTGACAACAGCCATAACTTCACACATGAAGTCCTTAACATTTCATTGTCAAGTTCCTCCCCTGTCTGATCCAATTTCGATGCAAAAACATTCCGAACAGTTCGGACCTGTCGTTTCCGATCACCACCCATGTGGCTTGCTGCTGGGATATTCATTTTGAACTCAAAATAGTCACAGTTCTGGGACAGTAGGAATTGTTTGATGTTTTCCTAAGTTCAGTCAATGCTTCTTTCAACTCCCTAGTTGCTCCAACAAAGTTAGCGCCTTGGTCACAGCACAGTTGACGAATAGGACCTCTGATTGCCAAGAAGCGTCTCAAAAGCATCTGTGAAGGAGTACGTTGTCATGGATGTCGCAATGTGAACTGCTCTCGAAGCCAGGCAAGTGAAAAGAACACCATATCTTTTGACCAGTTTCCTTCCATCCTTAATGATCCAGGGGCCAAAATTGTCTACACCACAATTTGTGAGTGGTGGCGCGGGTTCATACCTCTCAGGTGGTAAGTCTGCCGTCTTTTGTTCTTGTGTTCTTGATGGAAGTCGGCGGCATCTGACACACTTGAAGACTGCTTGTGCAACTGCTGACCTTTCTCCTGCAGTTCAGAATCCACTTGCTCTGATAGCATTACTTGTGATACCACGACCTTGATGTTACTCTCTTTCATGAAAGTAGCGGATGATTAGGTCTGTGATATGATACTTCTTTGGAAGAATGGCAGGGTGTTAGAGTCCCACTGGATCTTCGGAGAGGCGTGGTTGGCCACCAACTCTCAAAATACCGGAAGAGTCCAAGAAAGGATCAAGCTTGTAGAGTGCACTGGTTTTGCACAGAGTGTGCTTACGAATCGATGTAGAACTGTCTGCCAATGATTTCAGTATATCAATCTCATTCTTGAAAGCAGTTTCTTAAACAAGCTTTTTCCTTTCTTGGACACAACAACAACAACTACTGCTGCTGCTGCTGTCTCAACCGTTCTTGCCTTCAGAATTGTATTGCTCCAGTTTGCTCTTACAAAATTGATAATACAACTCCCAGACCTATCTCTTCGACTCTTTAAAACGATACAGGTCAAGCCTCTTTCCAGTCTCTATCACTATGTCTCTGTCCTTTTAAAGAATGATAAAACAGCTTCGTGGAGCATCTCTTCTCCCTCACTTTTACTTACCACCTCTGTCCTTCGATCTTGTCGCACCAGAGCCAGATGCGAAAAGATGATAATCTAATCTAGTCGTGGAGATGAAAAAACTCACAGCCAGCGGGGAAGAGGATAGAGTAACGCAATCAGAAAGTGTTTGAAGTGTGATCTTCATCAGATCGCAGTCAAACCAGTGGTCCTCAAATTGATAGGTTGGGTTGCGTAGCGAGGAGAGAGACCAGAAGGAAGGGCGGGAGTGCCGGGCATGAAATGGGGAGGGAAAAAAAGAAAAAGAAAAAAAAACAAGACAAGAACCCCAACAGCAACATAAAACCAACACTCTGGCACCAACTGCTTTCAAACCATGGTACATTGTGATAAGATACGTCAGTCGAATCAACGCTTGGAAAGGATCTGAGGCAATGCAATGCAAGGCATGACTACTAATGTGGCTTTTAGCGCTGCTTTTAACTACTGTTGAGGCTCTGCTGCTGTTTCACCTTTATTCCTCTAATACCGCCGCTGCTTCTTCTGCTACGACTTCATCCCGTGAATACAGCGATTGATGCAGCTAATATTATTGTTACTCTTTCTGCTGTTGCAGCCTCTGTGGTCTTTTTCGTCTTCTTTGTCTCCCATTACTGTTCGTTAATGTAAAAATAACACCCCTGCAATCACTACTACTGCTGTGTTTACTTCATACAGGCACAAGGATTTGTAAACAGCACAACACACACACACACACACACACACACACACACACACACACACACACACACACACACACACACTTTCACACACATGGACACATGTACGCAAACACAAATACACACACACACACACGTTTACACACACATGGACACAAACGCACGCAAAGACACACACAGAGAGGCAAGCACGCGCGTGCGCACATGAAAACACGCATGCACATACAGGCACACACACACACACACACACACACACACACACTTTTAATCAGGCAGGACAGGTCAGGTCAGGGGCATAGCCCTTGCTACTGGTACCATGTAATCCAGTACTACCTGCCTCATGTGAAGTCTCCCAACGACGGACCAGGCGGAGGAGGAAACCTTTCCCAACGGCTGTGAAGGCGGAAGAGGATGACCAAAGGGCTGGGGGAGCTCTTATCCTTGGCTGGAAGTCCTCCTAGGAGACAGAACTCCGAAGAAAAAACCTGCACCTGCCGGCGCCATCTTACACGTGGCAGTATCTACACCTGTAGGACTGTGAGCGTCGGTAGGCGAGAGAGTGGGGAAGGGACTGCACAACTCCTCTTCAACAAAAAAAAAGACAAGGGAGGCAAGGCCTTCAAGACTCACTTGTGATACACTTTTAAAAAAATCCAAGCTTTTTATGTATTGAGTATAATGCATTTACTGTTATATTTATATTTTTTATATTCTCTAAACTTGGCACTTTGATCTGATATTCGACCCAACAAAAGATCTGTCAAACAGGAACTTCTTTTGCTAAGCATGGAAGTTTTGTTTATTGCAAACGTTTTGGTGCAGACAGTAAAACAAGGGAAATTACTCTGCTGGGGGACTTAGTTTCCTTTAAACTGATCTTTCTCATCTTAAACATTACATTTTGAAATTATACTCAATACATAAAAAGCTTCAATGTTTGTTTTTTTTAAAGTGCATCACAAGTGAGTCTTGAAGGCCTTGCCTCTCTTGTTTCAAAATGTAATGTTTAAGATGAGAAAGATCACTTTAAAGCAAATTAAGTCCCCTAGCATTAATTAGAGTAATTTCCCTTTTTTACTATCTGCACCAAAACGTTTGCAAAATAAATAAAACTTCCATGCTTAGCAAAAGAAGTTCCTGTTAGAACAAAAAATGATAATAATGACTGCTCTTGTTGTTGGGTCAGAATATCAGATCAAAGTGCCAAGTTTAGAGAATACAAAAAATATGAATACAACAGTAAATGCAGTTTGCATATAATTAGGCTTCATTTTTTATTTTTTTGTGCCCATCCCAGAGGTGCAATATTGTTTTAAACAAGATGACTGGAAAGAACTGAATTTTTCCTATTTTTATGCCTAATTTGGTGTCGACTGACAAAGTATTTGCAGAGAAAATGTCAATGTTAAAGTTTACCACAGACACACAGACACACACACACACACACAGACAACCGAACACCGGGTTAAAACATAGACTCACTTTGTTTACACAAGTGAGTCAAAAAGTCACCTGTGCTGATCACGCAACCAGGCCAATGTCGGAACGAGCTAGCCCTTCAACATCCAGCTTTCCCAAGCCCTGCGGCGATGGAGAAGTGTTAATGGGGACAGACAGAGGATGCTGCTGGCAGTTCCTTGTCACTACTCTGCACGCAGGTGGCTGTGGGGTGATGGTCGTCCGCGTAGACTGGGGCAGATGCGGCGCCCGTATCCTCCCACAGTGTTAGAGCAGCCCTTTTTAGGGACAGCACTGCTCTCCCCACATGGGGAAGGGAAGATAAAAGGATCCCTAAACAAAGCCTGCCTCGCCTAGTACCTGGTGGGAAACCGCACCTACTTGGACATCCATCACTAGCGGTCGAAAACAACAGAAGAAAAGAACCAGGAGTCATGCCCTGACTCTGGGTGCCTGGAATGTTCGCACCCTTTTAGACAGAGACGACAGACCAGAAAGGCGCACAGCGCTCATTGCTAGAGTGCTTGATCGCTACCAGGTGGACATAGCAGCCCTGAGCGAAACCAGGTTTGCCGGTGAAACCCAGATGGAGGAAGTTGGAGGGGGCTACACCTTCTACTGCATTGGGAAGCCAGATGGCACCCCAAGAACCTCGGGCGTCAGCTTTGCCATACGAACCAAACTTGCACGACAGCTTGACAGCCTTCCACGTGGGATAAACGATAGGCTGATGACCCTGCATCTGAAGCTGTTCGAGGATTGCTTCTCCACAGTCATCAGCTGCTATGCCCCGACGATGACCAACCCTGATGACATCAAAAAATATTTCTACGAGGAGCTCAGCCGTACCATTTCAGCGGTAGACAGAAAGGACAGACTGATCATCCTTGGGGATTTCAATGCCAGTGTCGGCGTGGACTTCTCCTCGTGGCCAAAAGTGCTAGGACAGCACGGCACTGGCAAGTGCAACTCCAACGGACTGCTTTTGCTCTCGCTCTGTGCGTAGCATGGACTGACCATCACCAACACCCTCTTCCAAGAAGCGGACAAGTACAAGAACACATGGATGCACCCCCGCTCCAAGCAATGGCACATGCTGGACTATGTGATTGTACAGCAGAGAGACAGAGGTAATGTTTCCATTACACAATGCATGAGAGGAGCAGTATCTTGGTCAGACTGTCACTTTGTACACAGCAAGATGAACATCACACTTGCACGAAAGCCAGGCAGAAACCCACCAGGAAGCTGAACATCCACTGCCTCCCTATCACCAAGGACGTGCTGCAGCAGCGAATCCAAGAAGCTCTCCAAGAAATTCCTGCATCGACTGATATAGAAGAGGTATGGAGCACCTTTAGAGATGCTGTGTACACAGCAGCAGCTGACACACTCGGCTTTGTACAGAGGAGCCACAAAGACTAGTTTGACGAGAACGACTCTGGAATCAGCAAGCTCCTGAACACAATGCATATACGGCATCAGGATCACATTTCTGATAAAGACTGCCGGAGGAAGAAGGACCAGTTCTTGCAAACCAGGCAACTCGTATAGAAGAGGCTGCGTGAGATGACGAACACCTGGTGGGAGAGAAAGTCCGAAGAGCTTAGTCTGCTGCTGATGCTCACAACATGAAGACCTTCCATGCTGGTCTCCGAGCTGTGTATGGGCCGAGAGTCACAGGATCAACCCCTGTCCGAGCCTTGGACCAGACCACCCTCCTGACAGACAAGAAAGACATCCTTGCCTGCTGGGCAGAGCACTTCAAAACCCTCCTCAACAGGGACTCGTCCGTATCTGACGAGGTAATTGCAGCCCTCCCACAGCTACCAGTCAATGCCTCACTAGCTGCCCCTCCAACCAAGGCCGAGACCCAGAAGGCCCTGAAGCTGACAACGTCAGGAAAAGCACCAGGAGCAGATGGAATCCAGGCTGACATCTACAAGTATGGAGGCGAGGTGCTGACAGACAGGCTGACCGCCCTGTTCCAGTCTATCTGGGAGAGAGGGGAGATCCCCCAGGATTTCAAGGATGCTTCAATTGTCCACACTTACAAACGGAAGGGAGACAAAACATCCTGCGATAACCACCGTGGAATCTATCCTCTGCATCGCCAGCAAGATCTTCGCCCGCATCATACTGAACAGACTGGTTGACCATGTCTCCAACACAGTCATCCCTGAAGCACAGTGCAGCTTCCACTCAGGCAGGGTAACATGTGACATGGTGTTTGCCGTAAGAAGGATGCAAGAGAAGTGCCGTGAGCAGAACAAGGAGCTCCACATGGTCTTTGTAGACCTGACTAAGGCCTTCGACACGGTGAACCGTCGTGGCCTGTGGAAGATCCTCCTAAAGTTCGGCTGCCCAAAGAGCCTAATCCAGCTGATTGCGTCATTCCACGATGGCATGTAGGCGAGAGTACAGGAAAATACTGACATGTCGGATCCGTTCCCTGTGGTAAATGGAGTGAAGCAGGGCTGCGTCCTGGCACCCACACTGTTCTCTATTCTTTTCTCTGCCATGCTGATTGACGCCTTCCAAGATTGTGACCAGGGCATTTACATTCAATTTCGCACAGATGACAAACTTTTCAACTTGCGGCGACTCCACGCCAGGTCCAGGGTGTTTGAGGCACTGTTGAGAGAGTTCCTCTTCGCTGATGACTGCGCGCTTGCTGCACACACCCATGAGAACATACAGTTCATTATGGACAGGTTCTCAACCTCCTGCAGGCGCTTTGGACTCACCATCAGCCTCAGCAAGACCGAGTCCATGTACCAACCAGCTAGCTCACAAAACGCCAGTGCCTCCAACCCCCCCCGCAAGCAGTCAAGATCGATGACACAGAGATCAAGTCAGTCGACAAATTTTGCTACCTGGACAGCACCCTATGCAGCAACGGAGCCCTTGATGCAGAAGTGACGCTGCGCATCGCCAAGGCCAGACTCAACAACAGGATGTGGAACAACAAAGGCATCAGGCTCAGCACCAAAATCAAAACCTACAGAGCTGTTGTGCTGACCACCTTGTTTTACTCCTGTGAAACACGGACGACGTATCGCCGTCACATTCAACAACTTGAGCAGTTTCACAGCAGATGCCTACGAAAGATCCTCGGCATAAAGTGGCAAGACAGGGTCTCCAACCTCCAGGTCCTAGAGAGGAGCGGCCTGCCCAGCATCGAAAGCCTGCTGATCCAGTGCCAGCTACGCTGGACAGGACACGTTGTCCGCATGACAGACAGCAGGATCCCGAAGATGCTTTTGTATGACCAGCTGAAGGATGGCCAGTGCGAACTTGGAAGACCCTACAAGCGCTTCAAGGACATCTTGAAGACAAACCTCAAAGCCTGTTACATAGACATCGCTTCCTGGGAAACTGATGCCCTTGACCGCTCTCGCTGGAGGATGCTGTGCTCTAGTGGCATAAAGACGTTTGAAAACGAGAACGCTGGCCATTAAGGAGAAGCGTGAGCGAAGGAAGCAGGGCTCAACTTCTGGAGACGTTTTCCCTTGCAACACCTGTGGGAAGTGCTGCGCATCCAGAATCGGCCTCTTCTCCCATATGAGGACACACACCAACAGATAAGCCTGCATGCCTACTCATCCGTCGGTCCGACGGGAGACTCCATCAATCAGGCAGGATTTCGCAAAAGGTAGATCAACAGTATACATATCAGCAAACATATAAAGCAGCAATTCGTGAGACGGAAAATCGAAGTTTGCCACTCTCGGCTGTTAATAAAATTGAAAAGCGTTTGACTGGCCTGTCGCATTTATGACAAAGTGATTTTTTTTTCTTAATCGAATATTCCAAACATTGATAGGAAATGGTATACATACTCAAAAAGAATCACTTGAATGGGTCGTTCATAAGTCTACGTCTATTTTCAATATTAATGTTTGATTTACTGGCTAACATATCTAAACATGCAGTTCTAATGCAATATGCCGATGACATCTGCATGTGGGTGGACGTCCATTCTACAAGGAAGGTATATGAAGTCGAACTTGACAAGACGGTAAATGGAAGAAAATGGCTTAGATCTAACTTCAAATAATTTATTTTAGATTTCTTGACCACGTTCATCACTCCATACAAACTTTTTTCTCATCCACACATTACTTTTACATATTTTTAAACAGATGATGAGTTGACAGTTCCATACGGTATTCAACAGGAAATGGTGTAGATTCAAATCGGTCAGCAACGTGCAGATCACTCATGTCACAAATATGATCGTATATTGATAATTGAAGTATTCGATCAACATTGCACCCATTTTTGTTTGAGAATGTACTCCGACCTTCACAGTCATCATTACGGACCACCATTTTAAATGATTAAAGACAGAGCAGAACACATATTTAACAGAGAGACAACTAGAAAACAGAGAGAGAGAAGGGGTGTGGGGGGCAGGACAGGAGACAAATACAGAAAATGAGAGAACAGTGACGTCTTCCAAGAGCATGTCCTACCTTCCCCTTTTAAAACCCCTCCTCCCACATCCTGTCTATCTTCCTGATAAAAACTGAACAAGCGAGGCGACAGAAGATCGATAATCTAATCAGTGAAGAGAGAGAGGGAGAGCTGAACCTCAGCAGCAGAGGATAGCGTGCCCAGTCGAAGTGGCTGGAGTGTTGATGAGCTCCACTGGATTGCGATCAAGCTGGGGATACTGTTCCCACATCGATCTCATAGCGTATCTGGTCGGCCGAATATGTCCTAGTCTTTGTGTTTCCGTTGATTAAATTTAGTGTTCTTGAAAGATTCTTTGTCCTTTGGAGTTGTTAGTTTCCATGAATGTAACAGCCTCTTAGGTCTGAGATTATGGGGTTGGAGAGCAGTGCGGGGTGTCATTCTCTATAAAATAAGATAAAAATCTACTTTGCCTTTACCAAGTGATCGAAGCTGGTTTTCAGCTGGCTATGATTTATAAGACAGTCACCAATGTCCACAGACAATTCCATTTTATCTTCACATTGATCAGTTTGAATATTTTTTCTTAAACAATAAATGCTGAAGTTTTGAGAGACTGGCTTAGTGACAGAACGACCTACGAGCCAGCGACTCTCCTGAGATCGATTCCGGCATGGATCGGGATTTTTACTGCACTACATTTGAGTGGTTGTCTGAATGCTAGGCTAAAGAGACGATAACCTGAGGTTCTTTGCGTAGGATGTAATCAGTGCATGAAATAGAAACCAACTGCAACAAGAAATTGTTCCTTGCGAAAATCCATAAGAAAAAAAACCCAAAACGTTTGATGGCAAAGAAAAGACACATGCAGACATATGTGACGATACAAATATTCTCTAAAAAGAGAGAGAGAGAGAGAGAGAGAGAGAGAGAGAGAGAGAGAGAAACCAGCCCGATTTTCAAACAGAAATGTTTTTGTAACAACAAAAAATATAATGCATTACGAAACAAACGATACAATGCAGAATCATCTCTGAGGTTGCAGTGCGCGCGCGTGTGTGTGTGCGTGCGTGCGCGCGCGCGAGTGTATGTGTATGAAACCAGTGCCAAAATGATTGGTTATTTGTGAACAATTTTGGACTGATTATATTATGTTCTGTTCGTTTCTTGTCAAATATCACTCCACTGGAGTTCCAGTCTTTGTCAGAGGAAAGCGTCGCCACGGCGAAGTGCCTTCTTTTTCCTGCGCGATATGTATCTGTCAAGGTAAAATATTTAGCGCGATTATTAAGCCAGGCAGAGTTCTGGTTCTTTCTAATGTGCATTTCATGCGCATTGAAAACACCGGAATCTTTGTTTTTCATTGAAACGTTCTGCACGCGCACCAAGACACCAATTTGCACCTGTCCACAAATCACCAGTCAACACCTAGCCAAAAATTGATACTGTCAAAAGTGAGCACCTGCTCCCAGATCACAAGAAACATAGTTATCCACTCATTCGTCTCTCCATCTCTCTTTTTTCTCAGTTACACATACACTCTCCCTCCCACATACATCCCTTCCACCAACATCGCCTACAAACACTCACATACACACGTACGCACGCACGCACGTACGCACACACACACGTACACACACACACACACACTGAAAAGGTTAAGAAGAACGACATAATGGAAGGCGATCGAAGCAATCACCAAAGCACTTGAAATGTCAGCCGGCTTCGTCAGACTGCAGACAGACGGAAGGCTGCAGTTGCCAGAGTCCACGTCTGGTATGGCTCCTGTTAGGGGGAACAGGGGCAGGGAAGGAGGGGCAGGCTGAAGAGACAACCAACACAGACATATCTCTCCATATGGCGTCCCACCCTTGTCTGCTCGTCACCGTCACAGCGAGAGGGTCACATGTATACATGTATTTCTCTCTGTCTCTGTCTGTCTCTGTCTCTGCCTCTCTCTCTCGCGTGCGCGCGCGTGCGCACACATATGTGTGTGTGTGTGTGTGTGTGTGTGTTTCGGTCTGTGGAATTGAAGTATGAGTTGTGTGTGTGTGTGTGTTTCGGTCTGTGGAATTGAAGTATGAGTTGTGTGTGTGTGTGTGTGTGTGTGTGTGTGTGTGTTTCGGTCTGTGGAATTGAAGTATGAGTTGTGTGTGTGTGTGTGTGTGTGTGTGTGTGTGTTTTGTCTGTGTGTGTCTGTCTGTGTTTTCATTTGTTTATGTGCATGCGTGCGTCTATGTGCATGTACATCAGTGTGTGTGTGTGTGTGTGTGTGTGTGTGTGTGTTTCATTCTGTGGAATTGAAGTATGAGTTGTGTGTCTGTGTTTGTTTGCATTTGTTTATGTGTGTGTGTGTGTGTGTGTGCGTGCGTCTATGTGCATGTACGTCATTGAGTGTGCGCGTGTGTGTGTGTGTGTGTGTTGATGGTGAGAGAGAGTGTGTGTATTGTAGGAGCGGATTGAATTCAGGCTGACATCTACAAGTATGGAGGCGAGGTGCTGACAGACAAGCTGACCGCCCTGTTCCAATCTATCTGGGAGAGAGGGGAGGTCCCCCAAGATTTCAAGGATGCTTGAATTGTCCACATTTACAAACGGAAGGGAGACAAAACATCCTGCGATAACCATCATGGAATCTCTCTCCTCAGCATCGCCGGCAAGATCTTCGCCCGCATCATACTGAACAGACTGTCTCCAACACAGTTATCCCTGAAGCACAGTGCGGCTTCCACTCAGGCAGGGAAACATGTGACATGGTGTTTGCCATACGAAGGATGCAAGAGAAGTGCCTTGAGCAGAACAAGGAGCTCCACATGGTCTTTGTAGACTTGACTAAGGCCTTCGACACGGTGAACCGCCGTGGTCTGTGGGAGATCCTCCTAACGTTCGGCTGCCCAGAGAGCCTAATTCAGCTGATTGCGTCATTCGACAATGGCATGCAGGCGAGAGTACAGGAAAATACTGACATGTCGGATCCGTTCCCTGTGGTAAATGGAGTGAAGCAGGGCTGCGTCCTGGCACCCACACTGTTCTCGATTCTGTTCTCTGCCTTGCTGTTTGACGCCTTCCAAGACTGTGACCGGGACATCTACATTCACTTTCACACAGATGGCAAACTTTTCAATTTGCGGCGACTCCATGCCAGGTCCAGGGTGTTTGAGGCACTGTTGAGAGAGTTCCTCTTCGCTGATGACTGCGCGCTTGCTGCACACACCCATGAGGACATGCAGTTCATTATGGACAGGTTCTCAACCTCCTGCAGGCGCTTTGGACTCACCATCAGCCTCAGCAAGACTGAATCCATGTACCAACCAGCTAGCTCACAAAACGCCAGTGCCTCCCCCCCCCCCCCCCCCCCCCCCCCCCCCCCCCCCCCCCCCCCCCCCCCCCCACCTGCAATCAAGATCGATGACACAGAGATCAAGTCAGTCGACAAGTTTTACTACCTGGGCAGCACCCTATGTAGCAATGGAGCCCTTGATGCAGAAGTGACGCTGCGCATCGCCAAGGCCAGCTCCGCCTTTGGCAGACTCAACAACAGGCTGTGGAACAACAAAGGCATCAGGCTCAGCACCAAAATCAAAACCTACAGAGCTGTTGTGCTGACCACCTTGTACTGCTGTGAAACGGACGACGTATCGCCGTCACATTCAACAACTTGAGCAGTTTCACCAGAGATGCCTACGAAAGATACTCGGCATAAAATGGCAAGACAGGGTCTCCAACCTCCAGGTCCAAGAGAGGAGCGGCCTGCCCAGCATCGAAAGCCTGCTGATCCGGTGCCAGCTACGCTGGACAGGACACGTTGTCCGCATGACAGACAGCAGGATCCCGAAGATGCTTTTGTATGGCCAGCTGAAGGAAGGCCACCATGAACTTGGAAGACCCTACAAGCGCTTCAAGGACACCTTGAAGACAAACCTCAAAACCTGTGACATAGGCATCGCTTCCTGGGAAACTGATGCCCTTGACTGCTCTCGCTGGAGGATGCTATGCTCTAGTGGCATAAAGACGTTTGAAAACCTGTGGGAAGTGCTGCGCATCCAGAATCGGCACACATTAACACATAAGCCTGCATGCCTACTCATCCGTCGGTCCGACGGGAGACTCCATCTAGTGTGTGGTACAACAGAGCTAGATATTGGCAGATGGGAGAGGTCGGAGCAGAAGACCGAGTCCTCTCTGGCTGACAAATTCTGAACTGTGCAACATGGCCACTGATTCAGAATAGGGTGGTGTGTGAGTGGTGATGGAATGGATCATAATTATGAACCTTGCGACACTGGACCCGCGTTTTTTGTTTTTGTTTTTTTTTGTTGGTTTTTTTTTTTGTTTTTTGTTTGTTTTGTTTTTTCATGGTTTTTTTGTGTGTTTTTTTCGTGTGTGTTTTTTTCCTCCCAAACAAAACACGCTCGTTTGACTTCAAGGGGCTCAGTTGTCAATGCAGGCGAGGTATAAACACTACTCACTGTGTAGCTGTTGACCTGTTCGATTTTGACGAAAAACAGCGTGCGTGACTTTGGCAGAGGGAGGTGTGGCCGGAGATTAGAAAAGAGAGATAAACCACTTGCAGAAATTGCTGAAGCCAGGCAGCCTGCGCCGCGGCACGCATTCATTATTCATGAGCTGCCTTTGCCCCGCCCAAACGAAAGGAAAGCGTCAGTCGAACGCAGTCTCCTGAGTGATTTTATAATTTGGATTACACCTTTTTTCCCTTTTCTGTTTGCTTCATCCCACGCAGATGTCAAACTCAATTTTGTTGTGAATAACATTCCTAAATATTTATATGTATTGGTTACTTTTATTTCCCTATCACCACAGCACCATTTTTCAAGAGTCGAAAGATGACCTCCATTGCGGAAAACTATAATATTGGTCTTAACGAGATTCACTGTTTGTTGTAGTCTGTCTGTTTCTTGCTTAAGGGCATTTAATTGATTTTGTAACCCTATGGGTGTGTCAGACAAGAGAACAACATCATCAGCAAATAGCATTAAGAGCAAATCTGTTGCGCCAGGTATCATTTGTATTCCATGTCTCCCCTTCTTTGATAACTCCACTGCCAATTCACCGATGAAAAAGGAAAACAGCTGTGTGCTTGGCATACAACCTTGTTTAACCCCTCTTGGACACTGAAAAAAGTCTGAATGAATACCTTTGTCACGAACACATACAAGTACAGAATCGTAGATGCTTTTAACAGCCATGTAAAACTCCCGAGAGAGAGAGACAGAGACAGAGACTTAGAGAGAGAGATAGAGCACAATACAACGGTCTGCTCGGGCAACATGAAGCGTTCGTATATATATGAATTATATATATGATTATGTACATATAGATAGATTTAGATTTACATACTGATAGATCTATATGAAATTATGTATGTATGTATTCATGTATGTATGTATAGACAGATGTTAGAAGAGAGACAGAGCTGAATATGTGTTTTATGTTTTGATATATATATATATATTTTTGTTGTTGTTGTTGTTGAAGAAATGGTGATGTAAACCAGAAAGTGTGAAGAAAAAGTAGCGTTACGAAAACGCAGTTCAATAATTTATAACTGTCTCTCTCATGTGCAACATTGCGCTGGGAGGGGGGGGGGGGAGTTGGTGGTGGGGGGAGCTGCTTTATTTTCTTTTTATATTATCTACATTCAAGCAGATGCAAACGTGCTAAAAACCAAAGCAAAAATGAATCGGTTTTCATTGTATACAGCGAATCTTACTACACGTGCGAAATTCCAGGCGTAACTTAACTTTCGCTTTACTGCAGCTGAACCGTCGAACCGACCAGTTTCCTTCGGGTGGGGAAGGAGAGGGTGATTTACCGCCACCCTTCCGCACTGCGTGTGTGCCCCAAAACGGCTTCAGCACTGTTATAGACAGTAAGAAGGGGCCTGCCGCGAGTGGTTTATCTCTCTTTTCTAATCTCCGGTGTGACAGATGAGGGGTGGGAGCAGAGGGAGAGGGGTAATACTTGATTATCAGTGTGCGTCTTTCATCTATATCACAGTGCGTGAAGACTATTTTATGATTGTCAAATTTGGGGAGGGAGGGAGAGAGAGAGAATGCGAATGCGAAATATTTATTTCAGATTTAGGGTAAAGCTCCTAATTGAAGGACAAATCACACAACCAAAATTACGATAATACAATGTCTAGTTTTTGTTCTTAATATGATTATTGTCATGAAAATTCATATTGATATCATGATTTAAGTTACGGCCGTACGTAATCGTTTCACGGCATAGTATATGTAGAACGCGACATTACGTAAAACATTTCTAGATGACATAAGCAAATTAAATCTAAAGCGACATGGGCTGCTATAAACCTTAGGTTGAATATATTTCATCCTTAAGTCATGAAGGACAGGACAAACATAAAATGAATTTCATCTTCTTCTAAATCATGACATAAACGACACTTTACTTTATCAACTCGTCTTTCGATGGCAGGCAATGTCTGTTACGCCAAATCTTAATTTAGTCAGAGCACATTTAACATGTCTATTCATTGCAGTTTCAATATATGGTTCCACACTATTTGTCAATTAAAACATTCTATATTCAGCAAATCTGTTGCTGTTCTGAACGTGATCATGCCAGCCCTGCCATCTACAGTCAACAAGTGTTTGTTTAAAACATTTTATACACCCTGTGACATTTTCAACAACCTGGTTATCCTCACACATAGACAAATCTAAACGAACACAAACATTTTCGAATACTTGTGGCCCAAGTCTTCTTACCGTTATTGTCTGAATTATACAGCGTCCTGTAAGCTTTGTGTGGTAACTTTATTATCCATTCTAGTTGATTTTAGTCAGTTATTAATACACTATACGTAAGAATTTAGATATACTGGGTATCTCCTAAGTTCACCATAAATAAAGTCGTTAGGTGTTCGCCTGTCTACATTCAAGAAACGTTTCATAGCAAACAGGTGTAGTCTTTCAATATCAGCACCATTCTCAAACCCCCATATTTCAGCACCATATTGTAAAATAGACTGTACCTGAGAATTAGATAACTTCATAAATATAGTATATGAGCTACAATCTAATTTGTGCATAACACGAACTATAATCAAAACAGCTCTCTTTGCTCTATTTACTAGATCCTGACACGCAAAAGAAAAACTACGCCTGTCTGAAAATGTTTTTCCAAGATACTTGTACACATTTACCACTTTTACCGTTTCATTTCCGTAAGACCATTGTTCGTGTCTACTAAGATAACCACCTTTTCGAAACACAATTAAATTTGTTTTTACCGGTTCCATTGCGGCTTCATAAATCTGTTCAACTGTCTTTGCAAACCAATAACTGATATTGATAACAAAATCATATCATCGGCAAAAAGCAACGTAAACAACTCTATCATATCACAAGTTACCCCATGTCGCCCGTTTTGAATGATTTCGAGGGCAGTCTTATAGACAAATAATGAAAATAAAACAGGACTGCAAACATCGCCCTGTTTTACTCCTCTGGTGCAATCAACAAAATCTGATAATTTCTCTCCACTTATCCTAGCTTTTACCTCTCTGTACATACATTTAATACATTTATACCGTTTACTTCTAATTCCATTTTTTAACAAAACTGGCCACAACAGTTTCCTAGATATTGAATGTTAATGCTTTCACAAAATCAACAAATGCAACATATAACTTTTCATTATTGGCAAATTCTCTCTGAACAGCAGCTGACAATGTAAATATATGATCGACAGTACAATAATCTTTCTCAAAACCAGCTTGATGTTCACCTGTTATGTTGTTTAAACTCACCCATTCTTATAATCTGTAATTAATATTTGAACTATACAATTTACTACTAGTATTACATAACGATATTCCTCTATAATTATTTGTGTCATTCACGTCACCTTTCTTAAACAATGATAAAATAATTGATTCGGTCCAGTTTTGTGGATAAATGCCATTGTCAAATGAATGATAAAGTCATTTCAACAAAAACGTTAATATAGATTCACCGCCATTTCTTAAAAACTCGTTGATTAATTCATCGGGTCCAGCTGATTTTCTACTCTTTAATTTTCGAACTGCTAACAATACTTCTTCCCAGGATATTGGTCTGTTTATAACTTCATCTGCTCCATCTTCTACTGCTTCCTCTATTACATCATCTTCATCAAAATTGTATGCTTCTTTTTCAAGTACATATCTAAAATGATCATACCACTGGTCTACAGATATATTATTTTGCGGTTGATACTTTTTACGTGAGACTTTATTGTTTCCCAAAACATCTTTGGGCATGTTATTAAATTTACTAATTCATTTAGAATTGTATTGTATTCTTTCTTTTTCCTAGCGATCTTGTTTTTGTTTTGTTTTTTGTTTTGTTTTTTTTTGTATTTTTTCTTCTTGCAATGCGAAACGTTACCTGAAGTTATCTTTATCTGAAGTACAGTGAAATTTTCTAAAAAGTTTTCGCACCTTACGTCTAGTTATTCTACATTCTTGGACAAACCATTCTTTGCATACCTCTTGTAAAGGGAACCCTTTACTTCATGTACATTGCCTGGTCTTTAACAAATAAATTTTCGTTAAACTTAATCAAAGCTACATTAACGTCTTCCTTAATCAAGTCTGATGTCTATTTCTTCTTTAAGTTTTCCAGAATTTATTGAGTCAGGAAAGGTTTGTGCATGTAAAGTACTCCATCTATATCTATCAATGAACTGTTGCTCATTCACATTAACAGGATATCTGGTAGACGTGCAAGTAGCCTACCAGTCAAAGCACAACAACAGAGGGAGATGATCTGATTTTATCCTGTCTAGTATGTCAAGTGTCAAAATGTCACGAACAGGTTAAAAAAAAAAAATACAGAAGCCAGGTAATAATCATTCACACTGCTACCTTGATCAGATATGTGTGTGTAACGACCATTTTGGTCGCCATTACATACGCCATTTAAAATGCACAATCCCAAAGCAGTGGTCATATCTAATAATTTCTTTCCATAAGAATTTAATACTGTATCATGAGAAATTCTTACCATATGGTTTTCATCATCCTCTCCATAGTTTTTATGTTGTCTGTTTTTATCATAAAACTGGGGCAAATAATCAGAAGTCCTTGCGTTCAAATCACCACAAGGTATCATATCAGTATCAATCAAACACTCATAACTTGTCTACAATATTATCCTCAAGTATGATAATTCCATTATCAACATCATAGTTAGAGTAGTGTGGCGATTTTCAGGAGGTATATACACATACAAATAATACATCTTTAGGAAAATGGGGGGAAAATGTTTCTCTAGCACAAAATACATGCAAAAATCACTCTCATCATCCACCTGACGAACATAAGGAACCAACTCATTCCGCACAAGGCAAATTATTCCTCCAGATCGTCGTCCGTGCTGCGTCAACTTGACTGCTGGTTTTATGAACAATCTGTGTTTTTTTTTAATCAAATTGGACTCAAACTTATCAAATAAATGTCTCAACGAGGCAAACAAAATCGAAAAATGAAATAAACGTAACAAAACTGCATCATCAACTTTGACATGATGCCACATACATTCCAGTGAAGAAAAGACAATTTATTCCTCAAAAAATGCAAATTTTCGAAAGTGTGGTGTTCAAACTATCATCACCCACCTCCCCAATCCTGTTCTCATAATTATCACAACTCTCATCACCACTCTCATTCATCCTCTCATTACTGCTCCCTCCTCCTCTCTCTTCCCACGCCTTCACTCGCGGTACAAAACGCACTATGCACAAAAACGTGGAGTGATGGCCAAGAGGTAACGCGTCCGCCTAGGAAACGAGAGAATCTGAGCGTGCTGGTTCGAATCACGGCTCAGCCGCCGATATTTTCTCCCCCTCCGCTAGACCTTGAGTGGTGGTCTGAGACGATAAACCGAGGTCCCGTGTGCAGCATGCACTTAGCGCACGTAAAAGAACCCACGGCATCAAAAGGGTTGTTCCTGGCAAAGTTCTGTAGAAAAATCCACTTCGATAGGAAAAACAAATAAAACTGCTCGCAGGAAAAAAATACAAAAAAATGGGTGCGCTGTAGTGTAGCAGCCCGAATTTCACACAGATAAATCTGTTGTGATAAAAAGAAATACAAATACAAATGCTATTATGTTTTTTTCCTCAGTATTTTCATCCGCACTCACAAACTCATTATCACTGTCCACATAACTTCTCATACATTCCTCACTTGTAATATTGTCTTCACAACAATTATCAAGCGTATTTGAACACAACAGATTGAAACGTACTAGAGAGAACATCACATCAGCTACAAAACATTTACCTTCAAAATCAAGAACACATGGTTTTTCACTCACAATACACATATCATTATCAACACACAATTTTGTTCCGAACATGTAGACCTCATTTGGTAATCCCGGAAAGTGTTCATCATGCCGTGAAGTTCCATTTGGCCTCTTGTGATTCACGTGCTCCTTCTTGAAAGTTTTAACACACTCCGGACTGCCACTGGCCAGGTCACCATGTTCCCACCCTCCCTGTTGGCAACAAGTTCTCTGTCATCTGACACAGGTGTCATGGTTGGCCTGTTGCCAGCCACCGATCTGTCCCATTTTCACGCACACTATTGGAGGACAAAACATAGAACGGTTCAATGTAAAGGTGAGACAGCCAAGACACAACACCAACTTCATACACAAAGTACTGCAACTGAAAACAACAACAACAACAACAACGGCAGGTAAGTAAATTTGGCAAAAATCGCAAGAGCTCACAAGCGTGCGTCCTCACTGACACGGCTGACCTTTGACCCCCCCAAGAGAGAGAGAGAGTATGCGTGCGTGTGTGTGCGTGTGTGTGTGTGTGTGTGTGTGTGTGTGAAAGAGAGTATGCTTTAGTGTGCTTGTGTGTACGTGCGTATGAGAGCAAGCGAGAGAGACATACAGACAGAGACAGAGAGAGAACAGTATACGGACGGCTGGAGTGGATAACATTTCGAATAAAATCCAGTGGTATGTTTCTCCCCTTGGTTTGCATTTCTGTGTAAATAAGGTTTTGAATCAGCAATATATTTTTGAATGCAGATGTTTCCGATATATATGCATTGTTTCATGATTCTGATGGCATTGTGTTTGGCTTGTAGCGTGGTTCTGAAGTCTCCACATACTTCACTTCACTTTGCATACTTTTTGAAAGAAATGAACCTTCTCAGAGAGAAGAGGGGAAAGGACAAAATATTTTCAAACGAAAATGCTTCAGATAAGTTGAATATAAACATTCCTTGGAAAAGGGCTTTTTAAAAAAATTTTTTTTATAATACTAAAAATGGCACTATCAATTGATTGCAAATGAGACTCATAATATAATTATTGCAACAAATTAGTGTTAAATATTGCTGTAGGTGTGACTGACAACAAAGTGTATGCCGTCTGTGGCACAGGAAATTAAGCGAACCTTGTAAGCCCACGGGAATTCCCCCTTATTTTTGACAAAAAACAATTCCTTTATTATCGGAGTTGGGTTCATGTCTTTTCCCAATGCAAGTCTAAGAGAAAATTGAAGGAGAGGAAAATAAAATAGAAAAAGGGGGCGACGACAACGACTATCATGATAATGACAGTGGCGTTGGCGAAGACAACAGTGATGACACTGAAACACATTAAATTTTATTAATTTTATTTTAAATGCATCGACCTAAAATTCAATATTTGAATCAATAGTAAACAACGAAAGTAAAGCAATGTGTAACTCAAACATTAATATAATATAATATAATATAATATAATATATTAAGAGTTGAACCGAATCAATCCCGAGGGATGTTGTGAATAACATCAAAATGATTCAACTATCTGCATAAATGTGACAACAACAAAAAAAAGAGATGTTTCACAATGCTTTACCCTCACGTAAGGAGCGTGAAAAATGGACCAAATAGTTTTTGATGTTTGTTATGATGCAGCCTGAGATTTCTTCATTTCATGCTTGATCGTTTGTTCGTTTGTTTGTGTCAGCATCCTTTCGCATGCAAGACTGCACTGAAAATAGATTCTCAGTTTCATAGAAGACACTCAGAACATGGGAATATTATCTTTAAAACAGAGTGAAAGAAAAGAACTGTTGGACCAGCCAAGTAAACCACACAAAAGGACACACACACACACACACACACACACACACACTGACACACATATACATTCAAACCTTCTTTTTTTTAAAAACCAGTACTGTGTCATCACCTTCACCGTCTATTGTCGATGTCTTCGCCAACGCCACTGTCAATATCATGATCGTCGTTGTCGTCGCCTCCCATTTCTCTTTGTTTTTACTCTCTCTCATTGTTCTCTTAGATCTGCATTTGGAAAAGACACGAATCCAACTCCGATGATAAAGGAAATATATTTGGTTAAAATAATGGGGACTTCACACGCTTTCTCACACATTGTGAGAAATCGTGGGGGCGACCCCCACGTTTTCTCGCAATTAAGAGAAAACGTGGGAGGGAAACGCCAACACTTTCTCGCAATCCTACGATTTTTCTCATAGTGAGAGAAATCGTGGGATTGCAAGAATGGTTGGCATACAAACCCTTTTCGTGGAACTATAAACATATACACTTGTGAATTTAGAATACTTTGGAAGAAAATACCGTTCAATTAAGCATGTGAAAATACACTGAGTGTTAGCTTGTCAGGAAACGTTTAAATGTATTTGAATATCAAAGAAGAGATAACATCTTTCACATTGAATGAAATGAGAAATCGCTTTATATTTACAAACATAATAAACCGCCCTCCAGATTTTTTTTTTTTCAAGAACAGTTTCAGGGTAGGGTTCTGCGTGTAAATTCCAGCATCCCCCTTCCTCCTTTCTTTCACCGATCACACAACTTTAAAAAAAAATCTGATAATGGCGTCATCCTGCGCAAAGTGTCTTTCTTTAATGTCGGGTGTCATAAGAACAGGGCAGGGCATAATATCATCTTCCTCTTGCTCTCTCCACCATCATCCCCAGCTCCATGGCTCTAGTCCCTGAAAAACAATGGGACTGAGCAAAGGAACGTGAAAAGATAGACGCATCGAACGGCCGAATATTTGGGGAAAAGATTCCCCCGCCCCTCTCCCCAAAGATGCAATCAGTGAAGTGTTTGAAGTGTGAATGAAGAAAGAGATGCAATCAGCGAAGTCTCTGGGAGTGTCAGTGAACTCAGACAGATTGCCAGGGAGGAAGACAGCGGGTCGGGGCTCAGCCAGGAGGGGAGAGTCCGGTGTTGGCTCATACTGCTGGAGCCTTCATTGACTTACAGTGACACAGCCTCCGTCGGCCCGTCTGACCCGCAGAAACATTTAAAGAGGGGGTGCAATGGTAGAGTTGAGTTTAACGACCTATTGGCTTCACGCTCTTAAGGTCAAATTGTTCTGGACAGATTCCGCAGTTGTCTTTAATCAGTGGTAGACAGGTGTTCAATGCTGTGGTCCGTTTGGTGGGGTGCAATGAGATGACAGTTACTTATATAGTTGTGTAGTGTGTGTGTGTGTGTGTGTGGTGTGTGTGTGTGTGTGTGTACTGGCTGGAACTGTAACTTTGTATGTTTTACGTTCACGAGGACTGATTTCCCATTTGAAGACCCTCGGCAACGACAAGCTTCGTTAATCTGTATGACGTTGATAGTTATGATCGTAATGGCTTCTTGCTCAAAACTGTTCGACCGAACGTCACGGCACTACAACCTTTGTTGTCTTTTTACAAAATCCAGGTAAAGGTACAATATGGTCTTCGTCAGCCTTCTTTTCTTTGGATTCAAAGAGAAACGCATTTGCGTGTTTCTTTTTCGGTTCAGCACATCTGCAGAAGAAATTACAATTGATTGATCAAACGCTATTGGCAGAAACAATCTTGAGGGGATATGCATAATGATGCTGGCTTTAATTGAAATGCTTATATGAGTGGATCGACTTGTGACTGAAGTTTATCGTGTACGATGTCAGAGATTCCATTTAAACGATTTGGACAATTACCTGTCCGATGAAACGGTAATGAGATACCTGTCTTCTTCGTCAATTTATCAAATTAAAGTATATCGGACATTTTAAGCTCTTTATCGGTCAGTGTCGGTGTTCAACGCCGACTGATCCCCTGTCTATCAACAGGAACCAATTAAAGCCCTGTGCAAGGAAACTTCTTTAAACCCTGTTCAGTAAGTCATGTGCAAGGAAACCCTGAAAGATGTGAAATATCTGCAACTCTGCAGTACCCCTTCCCTCGCCCTTTTCTCCTCTGGCCTCCCCATCCCCATCCCTGCCCCCACCCCTTCACCCTTTCCTCTTCCCACACTGACAGGGTGGCCACAGCCTGGGCAACGGGGGTCGTGAATTCTTCAACAGTTCACTGATTGAACGATCGACCTCTTTCTTATCTCTGCGATCTGCCTTTTACCTCTTTCTTTCTCCAGCGATCGTCTTTGTCTGCCTGTCTGTCTGTCCGTCCGTATGTCTGTCTGCAGTACAAAGCAACAAGATTTTTAACCCACCTTCATGAAAAAGCAATAGATGGTAACGTATTAAATTTCAACAACAAATATGATCGTGGCAAAACACAACATACACGAACATGTCGGTGTTTCTTGAGTGGCCAATTAAAACTAATGAAGGGTAATTATCGAATGTTCCCTGTCAATTATGGCGCACTCAGTGATGGATGATGATATTCTTTGTGTTTAATGACCGAATATGTAAGACACTGGACGAACTGAAACTTCAACGGCACACTCGAACAGACCGAACATAATTTCGTTTTTGTCGGCATCCACACATTTGCCGTTTTCAGTCACAGGACGCCTGTTTCTTCACGCTAGTAGTTGGTGATGTTTTCCATTTTGTGGCTGAGTTCCCTAAAGTGGGGCAGCATAAACAGCACAGATGAAACCGACACTTCAGTTATACCCTTGAAAAATACAACAGTGGAACCACCGTGATCCCACCCTTTCACTCCGGGTCTTCGGAGTCTCAGTGCCTTTTCTTTTCCGTTGACCTCTTTTATGGCGATGTTCTGCGCGTGTCTCGTGTTGTTGTTGTTTTCTGCGGGTGATATAGTGTTCCGCAGACATGTTATTTCATTAGAGCAGGTACAACGCTTTGGCGTGGAATTATGACTAAAGTTATTAAAGACGAGGTGACATCTGTCTGTTTAGTTTTTGACAGTTTCATACTGAACGTACTTGTCCATAAACCGTAACAACAGCTGACAAATAGATAAAGAAAGAAGCAATAGATAGTATCACGTGTCTTTCGTTTAAATTCACATGGCTCTGTCTTTATTGAAACAGACGTGGTTGCAGTACTGATGGAGTCTCCCGTCGGTCCGACGGATGAGTAGACAGGCAGGCTTATCTGTTGGTGTGTGTCCTCATATGGCCGATTCTGGATGCGCAGCACTTCCCACAGGTGTTGCAAGAGAAAACGTCTCCAGAAGTTGAGCCCTGCTTCCTTCGCTCACGCTTCTCCTTAATGGCCAGCGTTCTCTTGTTTTCAAACGTCTTTATGCCACTATAGCACAGCATCCTCCAGCGAGAGCGGTCAAGGGCATCAGTTTCCCAGGAAGCGATGTCTATGCAACAGGCTTTGAGGTTTGTCTTCAAGATGTCCTTGAAGCGCTTGCATGGTCTTCCAAGTTTACTGTGGCCTTCCTTCAGCTGGCCATACAAAAGCATCTTCGGGATCCTGCTATCTGTCATGCGGACAACGTGTCCTGTCCAGCATAGCTGGCACTGGATAAGCAGAAAGAAAGAAAAAAACAGAACAAACTATTTTGTTACAGAAGAAATCGTATACGTTTTAGAGAACCGAAAAATATCGTTATTCTCAACAAATGTCCCATGTCGTACGGTCCTGGTGCTCCAAGAGAGAAATGGAATACAAACGCATGTGCTGAGATACCTGCAGTGGTCCCTTTATTTCGTCTCACAGTCTAGCTGTCTTCACAATGATCAAAGAGTAATGCCAGGGGCAACTCAGCAACCTCTCCATGACCTTTGTCAATCTGACCTAGGCTTTCGATACAGTCAGCAGAGAAGGCTTGTGGAAGATCATGGAGAAGTTCATCACAATCGTCCGGCAGTTCCACGGCATGATGGTGAAGGTTCTGGATGACGGAGACGAGTCAGAGACCTTCCCAGTGACAAACGGCGTCAAACAAAGCTGCGTTCTCGCCCAGACTCTGTTCAGTATGGTATTCTCTGCCATGCTGACAGATGCCTTCCGTGACTGCGAAGAAGGATTCTAAGTCGGGAACAAGACTGACGGGAGATTTTTCAACCTCAGGCGCCGGCAGGCTGTTACAAAGGTGAAATAGACTGTCATCAGAGACTTCTTGTTTGTCGATGACTGCGCACTCAACGCCACCACAGAGCAGAAGATGCAGTGTGAAATGGACTGCTTCTCACAAGCCTGCCACAAATTCGGTCTCACCGTCAGCACCAAAAAAACCGAAGTTTTGTTCCAGCCTTCCCAGGAAAGTCATACCAGGAGCTGCGCATTACGGTGAAGGGGCAGAACCTCCAAGCAGTCGACAGCTTCACATACCTGGGCAGCATGCTCTCTCACGCAGTGACCATAGACGCTGAGGTCAACAACAGGATCGCCAAAGCCAGCGCTGCGTTTGGGAGACTCCGTGAGAACGTCTGGGAGCGGAGAGGACACAGTGCTACCACCAAGCTGAAGGTCAACTGTGCAGTGGTCCTTACCACCCTCTTTTGCCCCAACGAGACCCGGAATGTCTACAGCAGACACGCCAAACAGCTCAACTGCTTCCACCTGAGCTGTCTCCGCAGACTTCTCCACATCAGGTGGCAGGACAAAGTTCCAGACACGGAAGTCCTGGAAGGAGCTGGCCTCTGCGGCGTCTACACCCTCCTGCAGAAAGCCCAAGGCAGGTGGGCTGGACCTATGGTCAGATCGCCAGACAGTCGACTGCCCAAGCAGCTGCTGTACGGAGAACTGTGTCAGGGCAAGCGCTCAGTTGAAGGGCAGAAGAAACGCTACAAAAACTGCCTCAAAGCGTCCTTCAAAGACCTGGGCGTCTACATCAACACGTGGGAGACGCTTGCTCTGGACTGTCCAGCTTGGCGCAGCAAGATCACCACAGGAGCCCGTGCAGCTGAAGCCAGGCGCATAGCCGAGGCACAACAAAAACGTGCTGTGCGCAAGGCCCGAGCAACATCCACTGCCACGACAGCACCCACTCACATGTGGGCAAGCCTTCAGGGACCGGACTGGCCTCATCAGTCACCTCCGGACCGACAGCCACCGATCTACCATCTGATATTTGAAGCCATGGTCATCTTAAAAATCCGAAGGACGAACATAAGTGTATGCATACACCTGGCACACACACACACACACACACACACACACACACACACACACACACACACACACACACACACACACACACACACAATCTGTTAAATTTGTGGGTGTCTATCTTTCTTCAAAGCTTTCGTGGAATGATCATATCGACCATGTACAAAACAAAGCAAGGAAAGGTATAAATTTCCTTAAGATAACTTGTAAACAGCACTGGGGACAAGATACCAAAGCTGTAATATCTCTCGCTACCTCCCTTGTACGTTCACGCTTGACATACGCTCAAGAGGTAATTTTCAGTGCTCCACTGCATTTGTTAATACATTTGCATCAGCTATCATTAGTGCCACGGAATCAAGAAGCAGATTGCAAAAATACCTGGGTTTTTTTTTTGGGGGGGGTTGTTTTTTTTTCACCAGTTCCTGAATGGGAGCAGTGAAAAGATACTTTTGGCATAGATTATAGAGATTTGTCCAAGAACCAGTCACCATTTCTGTTAAAAACTGAAGTACTCTCCCGTATGAAAAATCAATATTCAAATTATCTAAAAATATACATAGATAGATCCATTCTTGAAAATGGTCATTCAGAAGCAGCTTTTGCAATTCCTTCATTTATAATAGAAAAAATATGTACTGTACTTGTAGACAATTTTCCATTTTCACAACTGAACTTATAGCCGTACTTATGACCTTAAAGTATGTTTCACACCTTCCGAAAACTGTTTGTTAGGTTTTATTATGTGTAGACTCGAAGTCAGTATTACAAGCTATTTAATCTCCAAATTTAAAAAAGCGAACTGACATGACAATGGAAAAAAACAACATCATTCATCAACTGACAAAACAGGGCATTAATATAACTTTCTGCTCGGTACCTTCGCACTGTGGAATATCTTCAAGTGAATGGGTAGACCAAGCAGCTAGAAGAGCAGCACGTAATTTCGAAGGCGCAATAAAACTCGACTTCCAGTTCGATATTACATGAATACTAAAATTACATGAAGGCTTTAGTAGTATGTAGTATAGAAAATCTATCCAGAAATCGATTTAATAAATTGCTTACAGATCCAAATAATCAATACTACCAATATTGTGTAAACAAAGAACGCGGCTAATCCCAAATATTTTCTAAATATGATACCTACAGCACATTCAAGACAAAGTTTTATGTATAGAATTCGTTTAAATGCCTTTCGTACAAAATTTTCCAACAATGTAAAATGTATATGTGGTAAACAAGTAACTGAAAGCCATTCATTGTCCAAGCTTAAGACAGTTGTTCTAAAAGCTGTAGTTCATAACATTTCTACCAATGTTCCATCAGCCACTGAAAAGATTTTGAATGATTATTCATTGTTTAGAATGTTTTCGAAAATTTTATGGTTCTCCTTTGATGTATTGTGATTAATGTCGTTATTTATTTTTGCATTGTTGTTAGTAAATACTTGCTGATATACATTCACCTATTTTCCCTCCTGTAACACCTCATTTATTTCTCACCACCATCTCTTTAAACTTTTTCTTTCTTGTAATTGACTTACTTTCATTTCCTCTAATACATACATGAACACTTTCTCACGCTATTAATCACAAGCATTCCCTCTTTCACCTTTCTTCTTTCCGTCTAATAACACTTCTAGTGAATAGACATTAAACTGAAGATCTCACACAAAAATACTCAGTGTATCTGATGTCCTCAGGCAATTAAATCCCATATGCAATCACAACTGTTATCTCTCTGCCTATGTCGTCTTGACAATATCAACCAGCCTCCCATTCCGTGTAACTTAAAATCAACAGTAGGCTACACAATCCACAAGCAGCCGTCAGGCGTGGGTCTGCTGTGGTACCAGTTGTGGCTGCCCTCAGGTGTTTGGCTGCAGGTGAGGTGGGCAGTGGTGGGCCTGGCTCAGCTGGTTCAGCACCCAGCTCGCAATCAACAATTTGATAGTTGACATCACAAACTACCATTCTCGCTGCCCATCTTAACGCGGTGTCATTGTGGTTGTGTCAGTGTAGCGTTAAACAGGACCCGTCCTTCTCATTTTCTTAAATGATTTTTCCTGTCGGCCATATCACCTGAAGTGGGTGCCAACGTTAAACCCGATTGTGATCAACTGAAAAAAGGCAGTCGTGACATCGCTCCCCCGTGGACAAGATGTATGTCTTGTTGAGGGACTCGCTCAAATATTGATGATGTTCCCTGAGGTCCTTTGGCCGCAGCTCTCTCTTTGAAGGCTGTTCTGCATACAGACGGATGGAAATGTGCTTCGATTTTTTTCTCTCTCACCGGAATGGCAGATTTGCTTCCTTCCTCCCCACGTCCCCAATCCCCCCACCCCCACCCCCCCAATCCCATCCCGCCCCAAGCCTTGCTTCATCATGCTCCCTCCCTTTCCTGCCCAGTCCTCCTTCCCAAATTCCCATTTAACAACCAGAACTGATTTTTATTTTTACTCTACCAAAGTTCAGGTAAGCCCTTTCGATCGAACAGATAATCACATAAAAAGTCATGTACCCTTGGCTCAAAGGCGATTTTGTCTGTAAAAACACGTTTGCTTCAATTCACAACTAAATATGTATGCCTCAGTGTGTAGCAGTATGCGAGCGGTTTACGTGTTTACGCGTTTAAAAATGGACTTTTTAAAGTTGATAAAATGCAAGCTACGTCTGTTGTATTTCTCTAGATAATAGCGTCTACGCAACATGCGTTTCAGTGTTTCAAACAAACTGCTACAATGCTATCATAACATGAGCTGGGTTATGCACAGATAACGGGGAATAAACAGATATATAAACAGAATATAGCACTAATTATCATCTCTTCAAAGTGATGCACGTTTCTCCGTATTGGAGCAGGAGTGGTTATAGAAATAGTTTTTTGGACAAAAAATCAACATCTGCAACAACAAAAGCAACGAGTGAATAAACAAGTATAATATGGAAACAAATTAAAATAGAAAATACATACGTAATTTCTGAATATCTGATATTTTAATACACACACACACACACACACACACACACACACATACTTCGCGCGCGCACGCGCCGGGCGCATGTATACATACAGCTCATACCCCAGTTCCATGGATTGAAAATAGTCGTCTTCACGAGGGATGTTCATTGAAGATTTCCCCAGACCCACTTCCCATGGACTGAGAGGAACGAAAGTTAGCATAGTTATTAGTCTTTCTCTACACAGGTACCACCAAGGGTGACACACTACTCCCATCGCTGTATGCAGCTGTGAAGACCTTGCCTGTAGAAGTCTGCAGATTGCGCCAGGTGCCACGACTGGACCTCGGAAATGATCGTTTCATCGTCTGGGAAGTGCTTGATTTGAAAGACGCGGAAGTCAGATGTTGCGAGGTCGGCAGAGAAAGGGTGGTGAGGAAGGATTTCACAGCCGCTAGACTGTGCTTCAGCTTGGGCAACACATGAGTTGTGAACAGGTACCTTGTCTTGCAGGAGGTGGACACCTTTGGTCAGAATGCCACGCCTCTCGGTTTTGATGGCCTCCCACTATTTCCGGAGCATGCAATGAAGCGTAGCATGTCCCGGTAATTGTGGCACACTTCGCCAGGAAATTCATCAATACTCCGCGCTAGTCCCAAAAGGCCGTGAGCATGACCTTGCCTGCCGAGGGTTGGACACGTGCCTTCTTTGGAGGTAGTGAGTCAAAATGCTTCCATTGCTTCGAATGGGCTTTAGTCTCTGGATCATAGCGATGGACCCATGTTTCGTCCTGCATGATTAGTCTCCTGAATAAGTCATCCAGGTTTTCTTGGCACATGGCCAAAGGAGCCTGGAAGCACATGACTCGTTCCTGCTTCTGGAAAGGTGTGAGCATATTGTAGACAACTTCTGCATGTGCAAATAGTCATGGGTGGTATTTTCCACACACCCCTCACCAATCCTGCCATCTTGGGCTAGTTGGCGAAAGATTATGTGGTGATCCTCCATAATGGCAGCCTCCACTTGCCACATGGTGTCTTCATTAATGGCAGACTGTGGTCACCCAGGAATTGGAGCCGTTTCCAATGATGTCCCAACCACACTTGAACTGACGATACCAGTGCTTAACTATGATGGGGCATCCTCCCCATAAGTCTCTTTCATCTCATCAAACGTCTCCCTTGGTGTGCATCCTCTCAAGTACAGAAACTTGAAAACTGTTGAGCACCCCTTACTCGACCATAGCACTTGTTAAAGATAAACTGTTATGAATTCAGATATGTAAATTACCACGTGAACTATAGAGATATGTGCAGGTTCAGCCTCCTACAATAACCCGAAGTAACTAAGGGGAAATCTTTAATGAACATCCCTCGTATTTAGTGAACAAAGAAACAAAAAAAATATACTGATATGGATATATTGAAGCTTCTGTTATATATCAGTTGTGTACTTATTTATCATTTATCATTTATCTGTACGTTTATTCATTGACTCACTTTTGTAAATAAAGTGAGTCTGTTATAACCCGGTGTTCGGTTCTCTCTGTCTCTCTCTCTGGTAATCTTTAATATGCCATTTTCTCTGGAAATACTTTGTCTGCCAATACAAAATTTGGCTCAAACACAGTAGGGAAAAATCTTCACAGTCATACCAATAATAGGTTGTAAGTCTCCCGAATTAAGCCGTATTTCCATAGCATTAACGGTTTGTTTTATTGAGGCATGTTCCGGAATCCGAAAACACTCAATTATCACTTCCCTGTTGCCGCAAACTAGGCTATGTCTGGAAAGAAGGCGCCATGACCTCGTTTTTCATGTTCGCAATCAAAAGAAAAATACAAATTCTGGACAGAATGCATACAGTGACACTAACTACATTATTCACGTGTTTACTGCGTATGGATATTCCAAGGTGGACAATGAGTTACCTTGAATGATCTTAAAAGAAAATTCAACCATTTCACTGAGTTTCGGTCAGCCTTGTCCAGACTGGTCTTTGCAGATCTTGATAAAACTTGTTGTGTTATGCCTGTTGTGATGGCAACGTCTCCTTTACCGCCAAATCAAACGAATTTCTTAAATAATCATCGAGGTGTTACTGCATATGAATGTTTTTAATGGATACTGAATTAATTAGAATGAACATAAAGGAGATAGTGAATGGACGGTGTCGTTTCTCAGTAAACACTGAAGCTTGTAGAACACAGATCTCTGCAGTTTTAGAGAAAACGGCCACATATTGCAGTGTGTTTGGGGTGATGGGAACTTCTCTTCACCTCGGACTTGAAAGAAATTCTTAAATTAATTTAACCCTTACATCGCCAGCTATGTTCAAGGTGCTATCATCTTCTAGCCGGCTGTACAGCTGAAAACCGGCTGTGCATCAAAGCAGCCAGTGGGAACGTGGGGTAATCGTTTTTTCGCTGCCATGTGGCACAAACTCTTCTCCACAGTCACTATCAGCAGCAAAATCATTTTCTGCCAAATACATTTTAATTAAACTTGCAGTTTGCTGTCCCATATTGCGTAGTCTAAAGCGAGACTGCTGGTTACAATCTGAACTGGTTGAAGAACTCGCCATCATTCAAAGTTTAAAAAGCCGCTGAAAATCGCTCCAAACCGCACGAGAGTTGGTTCAACAATGAGAAGGATGTTTTCGGTACATGTGGCTGGAAGTGCTGATTAAGTTTGGTGTTATTTATTGAAGAGTAGCGCAAGTTCGTTAACTCTAATGCTGAAGTCGCCAACCAGCAACAGCAGCGTTCTCCCAACAAGTCGCCATGCGGTGACTGTGGTGTTATCGCTGCAAGTCGCCGAGCAGCGACTACAGCGACCAAAGGGTTAAATGGCGTTATCATTTCGATTACCGTTGTCGATTTTTTTTAATACTCTAAATTAACAAGCTTAAATAATATTTTAACGCGATTGGTAGAACCACGTTAGCACTGTGTATAAAACCACTTATTCTCGACCCAAAACATGCATGGTTCGAATCTACTTTTAAGCCTTTTTTTTCTTTTCTTTTTAAATACGAAGCTTTTCATAGTTATATTAAACAAATACAGAACACATTTTAACAAATCAAGTCAAAAAGTTGTTTTTTTTTTTTTTTTTCTTTTTTTAATTGTTTCTTAAAGTATGTATCACAAATGAGTCTTGAAGGCCTTGCCTCTCTTGTTTTCTGGTTGTTTGATTGTTTGCTCATTCATTTGTGCGTTTGTTTTTACTGTGTTTCATTATTCAATTTTCAACAAGAAAAAGCAAATGAATTAAGCAAAAAAGCTTGTCACTAAAACCCCGATAATTTTAACTGATGCTGATTGGGTATTCAGGACGTAGGCTGCAAAACCTAACACCATTAGTTCAGTCTCAAAAGTATTATATATATATATATAGCCACGACCCATTTCTCGGCTTTCATAATGGCCGTGGGCAGCGGCATAGAGTGAAAGGGGGAAAGGAGAGATAGAAAACGGAAGAGGGGAGGGGGTTGGGTTGGGTGCACAGTCACGAAGAGAAGAAGGGTATAGTAGAATGCTGAAGAAGTCTGAGAGGCGGGCGAGAGAGGGCAAGAGTAGAGGAGTGGGAGAGAAGACATGGAGTCCGAGATTGACGAATCACAGCCTGCGTCATGCGATCTCCTATTCCATCAGCGGGGTCCATGGCGAATCAATAAGTCCATCAGAAGGGCAGAGATAAACCTCTCAGAGCTTCTAATGGGGGATGAGCATCCCTGTCGTGTCCGCAGCTTTCTACACGGAGGACGCTTCAGACCTTTTTTTTTTCCTGTGAAAGAAGATGAAAGAGGACCGTCAAGCCATACTTTTTCTCACATTTGAATCAACTTTTGATGATGGCAAAAACACGAGGAACGTAAGCTAGATACACCACAAGCAAGCAAGGACATTTGAACCTATGAAGATACTCCACTGTACAAAAAAAAAAGGTTTCAGTTAGAAAAACATTGATCTTTTTGGCTGCCCCATTATCTACACTTTTTCATGGGCATTACTCCCACGTCGCTCATTCCGAGTCACCCATATACGGCCGCACCTGGGTTCGTCAGTTGCAGTCCCAGCGTCGGCAGTTCACATGGAATCATTAATGTTAGGTGGCCAGGACACACCAGAGGAGACCCTGCACTGCTGCTGAGTCACTTTGGTAATGTTCAGTAGTGCCCGTTCTGATTTAATGTACTTAGGACACCACCTACCAAACCCTCTGCTAACGACAATAATGGCTTAGTCACTGAGCCAGACTGAGTGAGCGTCACCCCCCCCCCCCCCCCCGCCCCCACCCCAAGAGTGGAGACCACCACCAGGTCCCTCCAACGACAGTCTCCCATGAATCTGCCAACATCGAAGACATTAACAGGACTCACCTGAAGCTCGGAAGTGGAGGGGTATCAAAAACTGCTGTAACCATGATGCAGGGCATGAAAGGCCACACAATTTAGGACATTTTATATCGATAAAGGATGATGACGATGATCATGATGCTGCTGCTATGTCCATTTAGGTTTGAGACTAAGTCTGTACTTTACGCTTCTTGTCATAATGATATCTCGGCGTTAACCAGGCCCAAGAGATACAGACACTTGCAATGTTGATCAGGAAATCAGAGCAACACATCCAAAGATGCATCCGTGAAGTGGATGATACTCAACTGTGTGGTCCCAGTCTTACCATTTAAGCCTCTCTCACACTCAACTCTGGGTAGGAGCCGGCTGCGGGCCGAAAAACCCACCTCCGCTGGGATTCGAACCCACGTTCTTCCAGCCGTCAGTCTGCGACACAAATCGCGACACAAAACACTTCACCGCGGCAGCTGGTAACACTGAAGTTTTATAAAATAAATGAAGAAACACACACACACACACACACACACACACAAAACAAAACAAAAAAAAACAGAAGAATTTTTTATGCATCCTTGCTCAACGTCAAGATATGTTTTCCATGAGCAATTCCAGGCTGTTTTGGTAATTTGACATCATAAAGAATTCGTGAGAGGGTTCAGAGCAATTTGATTATTGATGAAACGCCTTAAGTAGCTTGATCTACAAAGCCATCAGAAAATAAAAGCCCTGTATGAAGGTAGAATGCTAAGTGTGTTTTTTTTTCATTTGTATCTTCAAGAAAGTATGGTACTCACATTGTATCTTCATGAAGTATGGTACTCACATTATGGACGGGAACATGCACATGGGTTTCAACACAAAACAATTCGCAGAAGAGAAGTTCTACTATGTTCTTGTTGGGGTTTTTTCGCCAGTTAACTGGTCTGTTCCCTTGACGCGTTCTTTGTTCAATGTCTAATCTTATCTGCAAAAATCGGCTTATTTAATGCTTCAGCATTATTGTCAGTATTTAATCACATTAATAATCATCAATGTTCAAATATCAGAAACAACTGAACAATAAATATTGCCTAGAGCAAGGAAACAGGATCTTCCATCAATCCAGCGAAAGCCCAAACGTTGTTGCACTATCAACAACAAAACTGCGAGCAAATCACCGCCAGATTTGTCACTCTACGGAATTCAGATTGAGAATACCAACCGCCTACGCTACCTAGGAATACAGTTCAACAGGATGCTAACCTTCAGAAAACACACTGAAAATACTGTTCTCAAATGCCAAAATGGGTCTTTCAGCCTTCAAGGCAATGGCAACCAAAGGCATCGAACAAAGCCACCTCTTCTGGCTATATCAATCACTCGTTGTAATCGACTGTGGACTTGGGCGAACAACACTGTCTCAAAGCAGCCTCCTAAAATTATAAAAAGTTCAAAATGTAGCTATGAGGCTGATCCTTGGAACAACAAAACACACGCCTGTAGAGACCATGTGATACCTGCTTGACCTTCTTTCAACGCAGGCCAAAAACAAGTTTAAACAGGTTAATTAAGACCTACTTCAGAGCATTACAGAACCCTCAAAACCCACTGCATCATGTAGTCAAGGAACCAGAAGGCAGCCATCTAGGAAGTGGAAGATCATGGATGGGGCAAGACACAATCCAGCTTGAATGCCAGCTATAAGACCTGAAAGAAATAAAAGAATGGGAGGAAAACCCTTAAAACCTCAATCATCTTTTCAACACAGCCATTTCACCAACTGTAGAAAGATATTGTCAAAAATGGCCAGAAGGCAAAACTGATGCGGAAGTGAAGCTACTCATATAAGAAAACAGTAAAGAAGAGGACATCATCATATACACAGATGGCTCAGTTACCAAAGACCAATCCAGTTCGGGATTCAATGCGAAGTAAAATGGAAAAAACAAAAACAAAAACAAAAAAACAACAACAAACAAACAAACAAACAAAAAACAAAACAAAAAAACAAGTAGGGAAGAGAATACTGTGTACAAAATCACAACCTCCAGCCTAACGATGAAAGTTGAAGCTGTGATGCATGCTCTCCAGTGGGTATCATCTACTCAAACGCCTGGAAACCAACCTGCCATGATTCTAATGGACTCAATGAACCTCATACAAAAAAATTGAAAGTGGAATGGGAAGCCCAGAGTGGCATGAGGCAATGTGCAACTTTCAGATTTAAAAAAACTTACGTGGTGATACCGGAGATTAGAAAAGAGAGATAAACCACTTGCGGCAGGTCCCTTCTTACTGTCTATAACAGTGCTGAAGCCGTTTTGAGGCACACACGCAGTGCGGAAGGGTGGTGGTAAATCACCCTCTCCTTCCCCACCTGAAGGAAACTGGTCGGTTCTGACGGCACACACACACACAGCTGCAGTAAAGCGAAAGTTAAGTTATGCCTGGAATTTCCCACGTGTAGTAAGATTCGCTGTATACAATGAAAACCGATTCATTTTTGCTTGGTTTTTAGCACGTTTGCATCTGCTTGAATGTAGATAATATAAAAAGAAAATAAAGCAGCTCCCCCCACCACCAACTCCCCCCCCCCCTCCCCCAGCGCAATGTTGCACATGAGAGAGACAGTTATAAATTATTGAACTGCGTTTTCGTAACGCTACTTTTTCTTCACACTTTCTGGTTTACATCACCATTTCTTAAAAAAAAAAATATATATATATATATATATCAAAACATAAAACACATATTCAGCTCTGTCTCTCTTCTAACATCTGTCTATACATACATACATTCATACATGAATACATACATACATAATTTCATATAGATCTATCAGTATGTAAATCTAAATCTATCTATATGTACATAATCATATATATAATTCATATATATACGAACGCTTCATGTTGCCCGAGCAGACCGTTGTATTGTGCTCTATCTCTCTCTCTAAGTCTCTGTCTCTCTCTCTCTCTCGGGAGTTTTACATGGCTGTTAAAAGCATCTACGATTCTGTACTTGTATGTGTTCGTGACAAAGGTATTTATTCAGACTTTTTTCAGTGTCCAAGAGGGGTTAAACAAGGTTGTATGCTAAGCTCACAGCTGTTTTCCTTTTTCATCGGTGAATTGGCAGTGGAGTTATCAAAGAAGGGGAGACATGGAATACAAATGATACCTGGCGCAACAGATTTGCTCTTAATGCTATTTGCTGATGATGTTGTTCTCTTGTCTGACACACCCATAGGGTTACAAAATCAATTAAATGCCCTTAAGCAAGAAACAGACAGACTACAACAAACAGTGAATCTCGATAAGACCAGTATTATAGTTTTCCGCAATCAGTGGAGGTCATCTTTCGACTCTTGAAAAATGGTGCTGTGGTGATAGGGAAATAAAAGTAACCAATACATATAAATATTTAGGAATGTTATTCACAACAAAATTGAGTTTGACATCTGCGTGGGATGAAGCAAACAGAAAAGGGAAAAAAGGTGTAATCCAAATTATAAAATCACTCAGGAGACTGCGTTCGACTGACGCTTTCCTTTCGTTTGGGCGGGGCAAAGGCAGCTCATGAATAATGAATGCATGTCGCGGCGCAGGCTGCCTGGCTTCAGCAATTTCTGCAAGTGGTTTATCTCTCTTTTCTAATCTCCGGTGATACTGCCCAGTACATGCAGGTGTTAAGGGAAATGAGTGAGCTGGCAGGCTGGCTGGTAATGCAACAACAACGAGCTGTCTACATCTAGAAAAATCGGAAAACCTCAGAAAAGTCAAAGAATACCAAAAAGAACAGGTACAAGGCCATCACATCATCGATCACCTCAAAGAAAGAAATGTAGAGAGAGGGAGCAGGTAAGTCTAGCATGAAATGTAGAGCATGATCCTTTGCAAATCGAACGACTTTTGGCATCATTTCCAAACCAACATTGTGCAAATTTCTTCAGAACGGAACAGAGTTTCTCTGGGGTTTTTCCAAATACAGCAGACTGAGCAACACACTAGACGCCATGTTCCTGGCATCTTTTCCCACCTGTCTTGCAGCAAATCACTGGCAGCATGTGTGTGTGTGTGAGAGAGAGAGAGTGTGTGTGCGTGTGTGTTTGCGTGTAAGTGTACGTATGTGTCAGGAGAGCTCTGTGATGACAAGATAAAATGACGTAACCTTCACTGTCACACTCCGATGACGAAGGATTACAGTAAAACAAAAATGGGAATCTAACTGATACAAGTGTGTAAGTAAGTACAACAGACATAATCTGGGAGTGAATGATACATGGTTTCATAAATATTTGGAGCATTTGTTTAGAATGGGCTTTCATTCAAATTTTGAATGGCTTCATACCACACGAATTACACCAACAGTTCAGTGGGTTGGACACCGTCACTGTAGTAAAACTGTCATCCACTTCATGGAATGTGCTGTAAATTCAACTATGGTCATCGTAGCCAGCTTAGCATTCGGCTGCATCTCCCCCCATCTTTTGAAATCCATCGTCTGCAACGGTTATTCAAATGTGATTCTACTGAGCAGACTTAGCTATGCATCAAACAAGAATTATTGAGCATGTAAAGGGGGATAAATTAGCTCATAGCCACGCGAAGCAAAATTTTGAATGACCACAATATTTTAGGAACAATACCCTACCGCTTCAATCAAACTGGCTTCAGTTAGGTTATGGGTTTGAACCTGGATCCTAACTTAACTTTGAACAGTTTGATATGGAAAAGAGGTCAAAAAAAAAAGGTTGATGAAATATGAAGTTGAAAAGCATTCATTTTTGCGCTCATCAATCCATATGTCCACACTGTCAGATATGTATACATGTAGAGTAGCATACATGCATAATAGCATGGATTGTAACATGAATTATCAGAGTATGTTCGTAGACATACTTTGCATTGCTTAGACAATGTGACAAGTTTGATCACATGTTAAGCAAAAATAGCAGAACAAAAACCAAACCAAAACAAACAAACAAACAAACAAAAAAGCACACATAAAACATGAATTTGCAGATACGACATAAAACATCAGTTGGCATTGCTATAGCCGTATGAAAATGAATCATAGGTGAGGCAAAACGAAAAAAACACAAAAAAAACCCCATCATAACTGTCTTGGCTGCGAAACATTTCATCACCAGTCCCACATTAGAAAGATCATAGTGTTCTAGAAGTCAGTCATGCAGACTGTCTTGGTGCAAGATCTGGTGGCAGTGAAGACAGCTCAGGCGCAGCAAGCATGATGGAGGCCCTGGGTTTTGGCCTGGGCCTGACCAGTCACACCCCACTGTCATTGTCTGTGTGGCCAGACTTCTCACACCAAACACAGCGGCACAGCAACTAGGATGGAGGGCTGGTCCTGGAAGATGTGGGCAGTGTGCTGGCATGGGAGACTGCAGCTGATGTTGCAGGCTGGCGTTTTCAGCTGTGAGTGTAGCCAGCTGAGATTGTATGTGGACAACAGTGATGTTGCCTATGCAGGGGCAAGTGTCGTCGGCATAACTGTCTTCCAGCATCCATCACAGGGCCTCCTTCTTCGCCGCCTCGAAGGTGGTGTCAGGGTGGTCTTGTACAAAGTGCCTGACGTCGAGCCTGAGTGCAGCTGGCTGAAGGCCTTTGGTGAAGGTATTTGGAGGATGGCTGCTGGCACCTGCATGATCCCATCTTCAACTTTGTTGACCTTGATCCACAGGTAATTAAGATGGGATGCATACTCTGCTACTGTCTCCTTTGACTGCTGCTGCCTGGTGAAGAAGGCAGTGGGAAAGGCTGTGGCATCTCTGCTCTCCCCAGCTTTCTTCTAGTAATGCTAGGATCTTGGCTGAGGTCTACTTGTGTCGCCGGCACAGTGACGATTTGCTGAAAAGCACTGCCAGCAAGGGCTGAGATCAGCCAGAGAGAGGCTGACACGTCATCCAGGGGCCACATATGAAGGATCAGTCCGGCTTCCCAGATGAAGTCGTCGACTTCTCTGCCTGTTTCCTCTCCTGATAGCGTCGGGATTTTGGGCAGGAGTTCGGATGGGGCCATGTTGTTGAGGTGACGTCACTTTTCATGGATTTGGTTTACCTGCTTAACTGTCTTCTTTCTTTTCCAGTGTGAAACTACCCTATATGACTGTTAGTACAACCTCTTGTCCCTGTACGATCATACTCGCAGCGCCAAATTGTAATAGACAAATGAGTGGTAAGGGGTTATTGTTTGAATTCAATTTTGGATAATCGGATTTAAGAGGATTGAAGAATTAAACATTGAATGAATATTTTAAGATCTATCCTGTCTTTGGATCAATCCTGTCGGTGACGCCACTTTTGTAACCATGATAGTTCGTTCAACCATTGTATTGAGCACTGACTATTTGTTCTCTCAGGTTGCCAGTATTTAATATCAAAGCTACTTATTCTGTCATCTCGTTTACTGTTCATGTATTATTTCACATGGTGGTATCATTACTGTTACAGTATTACACTGACTCTTGGTACTGCCAGCTTCACAGTCACAGTGTACTTAGTCCTCTGCAATGTGTGTGTAGTATTCTGTTGAGGCGATTACAAGACATTGGATTAATATCAGTTATTGGTTAAAACCATCTGATATGTATTGCAGTCTGGTAATTGTAATTCAGCCATCATGCTTTCTCCTTTACGGCTTACTCCAATATAGTGCCACATGATAACTGATTCATTTTAATCATTTAGACACACTGTAAGCTTTGTGTAATCTATTCTGTCAGTATGCCTTCAATAAATGAGCATTAGCCACATTTAACTATGCTGTTTAAAGGTATTAGAAATGTCATTTGCTGTCAGTGTTTGGTCTTCACTCAAATGCATTATGTTATGTTGTTGCCAATGTCAAACAAAGTGGTAGTCATTCCATGTTAATTTGTATTGATGTGCTCACTGTCCACTTGTACTGACAAGTTGTACTTATGACATTTGTTGTTTGTGTCTTTCACAGGCACTGTCTTTCCATCTTTCTGTTTTTTTTCTTCTTTTTCTTCTTCTTTTCCTTTAACCATTGTAAAATAAAACAATAGAAAATCCTTTGTGACGGGCCTTTATATGTCCTTGGCCTGTGCGAGGGGCTTTCTAACCTTTCACTTTTTCTATCCAGTAATTCATCAATCTTTTGATTTAAATTACCCTTTATATACCACTTGGGTACGGTCACAAATGTGGCGTCGCCGGCAGGATTGATCCAAAGACAGGATAGATCCAAAATTATTCATTTAATGTTTAATTCTTTAATCCTCTTGAATCCGATTATCCAAATTTGAATTCAAACAATAACCCGTTACCACTCATTTGTCTATTACATATTGATTACAAAATTGGGTAACAGAAAATTATTCAAAAGGAGATATTCAAGCAGGTTATGAGAGAGGGTTTTCCACTATCGACCATATGTTTACTTTATCGTCTCTAGTTCAGAAATAGTTTGCTGCCTATCGAAAACTATGCATAGCCTTTATAGATTTCGAAAAGGCATTTGATTTGATTAACCCAATTTTTCTTTGGCCTGTTCTGTTAAAAAAAAAAAACGGAACTAAAGGAAAACCCTTTAATGCATCAAGAGTATATATACTGGAGTGATGGCCTAGAGGTAACGCGTCCGCCTAGGAAGCGAGAGAATCTGAACAGTTTCCTAATCTTTTGGACTACTGTAACTGTCTTCATGAAAATCTGTGTCTTTTAGGGGATTTTGACTTTCATGTTGACAGTTCCACTGATCGTAGTGCAGTAAAATTCTTGGAACTTCTAAATATGTACAACCTTTCTCAGACTGTGCGTGGACCTACCCACAAGCATCTTCATACTTTTGATTTGGTGACCGAGAGGCCCAGTGATGGAGTTCATCGATCGTCTGATGTAAATCACGAATTAGAGTCTGACCATTTGTGTGTAGTTTGTGTTCTCGACATAAATATATCCTCCTCTGTGTCAGTGTATCGCAACACGCGCAACATTCGTGCTATAGACAGGGCAGCTTTTCGTGACGACTTGAAATCAGGACTTAAATGCTTTTTGGACTGTTCAGCTGACCAGTACAACACTGCCCTTCAGGCAGCACTGGACAAGCACGCCCCTACGTCTCGTTGCAGGGTGTCATCCAGGAAGGTGTCATGTCCATGGTTTGGTGTTCTTGGTGAGGAACTGCTTGCAGCGAAGAGAGAGAGGCGACACGCGGAAGCACAGAGGAGGGTATCTGGTTTGACTGTCTACTAACAAATCTACCAGAAAGCCAAGAACTTTGTTACTTTTCTTGTGCACAAAGCAAAGACTCCGAAGCTAAATCAAGCAAAGAACTATATTGCATTACAAATAAGCTTTGTGGAAGGACAAAATCTTCTTTGCTTCCTTCTATCTATCCATTTTCATTACTGCCCAGTCTTTTCAGATTTTTTCTGCTAAAAAATTGTTCACCTCATGAAAGAAATGGATTCACAGTCACTTGTGTCACATCCCTTGGGAAAAGAATTTCAAGGTGTTCCTTTTGTTGCTTTCACACCTGTTTCAGAGACAGATGTACTGAGTGTGGTGAAAAAGTCTGCTCCAAAAACATGTGACCTGGACCCCCTTCCCACACCACTCCTGTATGAGTGTTTGGATGTTGTTTTGCCTGCACTTAGAAAAATTATAAATGATTCTTTAATTTCTGGTGTCTTCCCAGATGTATACAAAACTGCACTTGTTAAGCCCCTGCTAAAGAAAGCCACTCTGGATCACAATGACCTCAAAAGTTTTCGCCCTGTATCCAACCTTGCTTTTGTGTCCAAAATTATTGAAAAAATTGTTCTCTCCCAACTTTCAGACCATTTAGCATTAAACAACCTGTTCTCTCCTTTTCAGTCAGCATATTGATCTGCCCATAGCACTGAAACTGCTTTGTTGAAAGTAGTTAATGACCTGTTACTGTCTGTTGATGAAGGTAAACTATCTGTGTTAACTTTGCACGATCTGTCGGTTGCGTTTGACACAATAGACCACAGCATACTCCTTTCCAGACTTGAACATGTTTTGAGGAATCACTCAACAGTTCTGAGTTGAATTTCTTCATACCTATCCAACCGCTTTCAGATTGTCTCTGTTAGTAACTTTAAGTCTGATCCAGCCCTGATCTCCTATGGTGTGCCACAAGGCTCTGTCCTGGGCCCCGTTCTGTACACTGCTCTTCTTTCTGATGTCATTTCTGGTCATTCTGTTCTTCACCACTCTTTTGCTGATGATACTCAGCTACAAAAGTCTGAAGAACAAAATCAAGTATATAGTCTGATTCTGTCAATGCAGGATTGTATTCTCGATGTTAAATCCTGGATAACATTCAACAAACTAAAGTTGAATGATGACAAAACTGAAGCTAGGATTATTTCCTCTGCAAAAAATTTAATGTCCACGTCTACTTCTTTTCCTTGCCTCTATTGTGGTTGGTGATGCCACAGTTCATTTTTCTAAATCAGTAAGGAACCTTGTAGTCATTCTGGACTCAAACCTCAGCATCCATGCTCAGGTAGTAAATCTGATATGCATAGTCAGTTGTGAACTTCGTCGCATCAACTCTATCCGTCAGTACCTTTCTGTTGAAACTACTAAAACTCTTATTTCTGCTTTTGTGCTGTCACGAATTGACTACTGTAATTCTCTTCTCATAGGCTGTCCACAAAATATTCTTCAGCGAATTCAAAAACTTCAAAACAATGCTGCCCGTCTGACTCTCAGAGTCGTCACGTACTGATCACATTTCTCCTCACCTCCGCACTCTACACTGGCTCCCCATTGAAGCGAGAATTAAATACAAAGTTGCGTGTCTGTGCTATTCTGCTTTCCACTCCACAGGACCTACTTATCTTTCTGACCTTATCAGTGTTTACACTCCCACAAGAAATCTCCGCTCTTCCTCTGACTGTTACCTTTTGAAACTTCCTCGTGTCAATACAAGAACCTATGATGAACGTTTATTCTTCTTTGCTGCTCCTCTGGAACAACCTTCCTTATCATATACGTGCATCTGATTCTATTTCTGCTTTTCACTCATCACTAAACACTCATCTTTTTAAAACCTGTCTATAAGTACTCTCAGCTTCCTTTTCTCCAACACCACCCATGTCAGTTCACTTTGGATGTATGCAGAGTGGGAAAGGGAGAGTGTGGGATGAGGAGGGTTTTTTTGAGAACGAGTGGTCATGAATGTTTTATGTTACTTGTAATATTTTTCTTTCATGTAAAGCGCCCTGAGCTCTTAGTGAGCTCGTGTCCACGTCGAGTCCGTGCTTACAGTTTCATTTATGTGCTGGTATGGAAGTTTGGGAGTGAGGAGTAAGCGTGTTTTGAACGATGTCATGAGTGTATGCAGTAAAATTGTGGGAGTGAAACAAGCTAGTATGCAAGAGCTGTATGAAAGTCGAGTGGTTAAAAAAAGCAGGCAGATAGCAACTGACGACACCCATATTTTAGTAAAGTATTATGAGCTGTTGCCATCAGGACGACGCTACAGAACTTTTAAGTTGAAATCCAGAGCTCTGAAGACTTTTATTCCACGTTCAATCCACCTTTTAAATTCTTGAGAACTCTGTGTGTGTGTGTGTGTGTGTGTGTGTGTGTGTGTGTGTGTTTGTGTGTGTGTGTGTGTGTGTGCGCGCGCGCGCGCGCACTCTCATGTGAGACGTGTGAAAGTCCGTGCATGATAGGCTGTACCTTGTTCTAGTTGTGGTGTGTGTGTGTGTGTGTGTGTGTGTGTGTGTGTGTGTGTGTGTTTACTGAGCTTAAAACGTGACAATCGGTTATAATGAATGTGCAAAATGTAGGAAGAATAATGTGCAATATGCAGGATGAATGTACAATGAATATGTCTAATGCTAACGTCCATATTCTAAATGTATTTCTGTTTAATAATTACGATGTAATAATTAATTGCAATGTTTTTAAAAGCGAATATGTGAAATGCTTTTATTTCAGAACATATGTTTATTACTCTTGTTTAATCAAGTTATCCGCGTGTGTGGGATGGGTGGTGGTGGTGGTGGGGGGTGGGGGGGGGGTGCGGTGCGGGTGTGTGCTGATTATCTGGTTGTGGTTTTCCGCAATTCATCTTTATTCTTATCTTATCTGTCTATTATAATCAATGTGTAGTATAGTAGGCTATGTTTATAATTATATTCAAATAATGTTTCTTAATTCTTTCTGTTTTTACATTAAGAATACTAGTTATTACCTGCAGTGTGTGGATGTATGTATGAAACGATGTATGTGATATTTTTTACATTTGTATCTTCGTAATATTTGTAGGGGCTGTTGTTGGCTTTTACAGTTATGGTCCCCATGTTGTTTACTTGTCTTTGTTGTGATAATGCACCTGACCAAATTTCTCCAGTTGGAGATAATAAAGTTATTCTTATCTTATCTTATCTTATCTTAGAAAGGGCGCTATATAAATGCACATTATTATCATTATTATTATTATCATTATAATAATAATAATAACAACAATAATAATAATAATTATTATTATTATTATAAGATGGGCTGCCTCGTAATGCATACTCAACCTTATTCCAACTCGATGCTGCAGGCAAAAGATAACTGGGTTACCAATGTAAGAACATGTTTATTTATGTTTGTTTGTCAAAATATGGATATGGGCATGTCTGGCTCATTCAGTTTCAGTTTCTCAAGGAGGCGTCACTGCGTTCGTACAAATCCATATGCTACACCACATCTGCTAGGCAGATGCCTGACAGCAGCATAACCCAACGCACTTGTCAGGCATTGAGTGCATGCTTTATATATTTGTGTACCTATCAGAATGGATTTCTTTTTTACATAATTTTACTAGAGGACAACACTCTCGTTGCCATGGGTTCTTTTTCAGTGCACCAAGTGCGTGCTGCACACGGGACCTCGGTTTATCGTCGCATCCGAGAGACTAGACGCTTAGTTTGATTTTCCAGTCAAACTTGGGAGAAAGGGCGAGAGCGGGATTCGAACCCACACCCTCACGGACTCTCTGTATTGGCAGCTGAGCGTCTTGACTATTCAGCCAGCTTGATCTTTGGCTCAGTCAAGGCGTAGGAAATGTCAAATTGTTTATTCATGATTTTCGCCAAAGTTTAATAGATTGTAATCCTCAGAACTGGAAAAACCACATTTAGACAAGTGAAAGGTTTCAAACGTACTCTCTGTTCACTGGGACTTTGCATTTCGTCAGACCATATCTATCTCTAAATTTCAATCGTGCTGTTATCCGAATTATGTCAAAGTTTCAGATATGTGTGTTCATCACCATAAATATAACTTATAAGACCCAAACCTAATATATATATATATATATATATATATATATATATATATATATATATAACAACTTTATATGTCTACTTTGTGAAAATTGCAAATGCGTTTTGTCCTAGTATATCCCGTCATTCAGAGTTTACGACAACAGTTTATCCCAGAAATATACTATAAGCAACTTACACTCTTCCGTTTTAGTATGCCAATGTCTTCAACAAATCAAATGGTGGCGGAAATTCTATGTATATTTTTGTATCGAGCATTCAATTTAAGAGGGGCATTGCGCTCTCAACAGACTGTACACCAACATTTGTATGACGGAATAATTCTGTTGTCACATGCCCCTTTATTTTGGGGCATTGGCCTATAATGAATAAACCATTCATTCATTCATTCATTCATTCACTCTCTCTCTGTGTCTGTCTCTCTCTCTTTGCAGATGATACAACAATCCACACATCCCACACTAATATCAACGCTCTTGCTAAAGACTTACAAGAAAGTACCGATGAACTAGTTCAATGGACTGAACTTAACCACATGTCTCTTCGTCCACAAAAAACGAAATGCATGTTGATCACCACCAGACAAAAGAGGCAAAACACTATCGATAGATTTCCTCCCATCCAACTTAAACGGGAACCTATTGACCAGGTTAGTGATCATAAAGTTCCGGGAGTCATAATCGACAACAATCTCACTTGGATTCCTCACAAAACTTCCCATTGCAAGAAGACAGCCCTGAAAAACCATTAACTGTCCAAAATGAAGCACTTCCCTGAACTCCTCTCACGGATTTTTTTTCAAGCACATATACAGTCTACAATTGATTACGCATCAACACTATGGAACTCCGCCGGTGGGAAAACCATGAAGCCATTACTAAATCTTCATGAACGGGGGCTCAAGTTGGTACTCCTACAAATGGCTTCCCTTTTGGACTCAGACTATAAACAAGCAAATATTCTCCCTCTGATCCGTAGATTAGAGTACAACAAGGAATAACAATGCACGAGATTATGACAGGAAATGCACCACCAATACAAATAAGCACATTTTTAGCAAGTTCATCAAGGAATCCCCCTGAAGTCCATATCCCAGACCCAAGAATTGATTTGTTCAAATCCAGTTTGGTTTACTCAGGTGCCACACTATGGAACTCACTCCAAGAAACAATTAAACACCACCACTGCCCAACTCCCTTAAAAACATTACCATTCCCACCTTTTGCCAGTGTAATGTACTGTCCACCTTGTTGATTCCGATCGACTCTTGACCCATCACCCCGTCACCCCCCGACCCTCCCACCTCATCATATTGCACTCCTGTTTATTTGTGTGAATTTTTATAATATTTCATTCGTTTGTAATGCATGTTACTTCTGTTTGCTTCTTCGCTTCTTACCTTTGTTAATTCGATGTATCAATGTATGTGTACCGACATACACATAGTCCTTGTAAATTTTGTATATTATATATATATATATATATATATGTGTGTGTGTGTGTGTGTGTGTGTGTGTGTGTGTGTGTGTGTGATTGTGTGTGTACATATATTGATTAGATAATTCGTAGATGATTACAATGATTAGATGATTACAGTGTAAGCTACTTTGTTTTCCTTACTTGACCTGCTGATCTCTATATGTTCCATACAATATGAGGTCAGCTGATGTTGTTTTAATTCCGATCTCTCTCTCTCTTGCAAAGTTGTGAAGTCGTGCTTCTATGTGCTTTGTATTTCAAGTCGTGTACCTCCGAACTTAGGTACATTTGTCACTCGAAGTTGACAACTATTGTGAAGCACCATGCTTTCACATGCACTGACCTTTCGCTTTGTGTGTGGAGCCTTCCAGCCGGTCAACGCTTCGTTCATGTTGAGCGAAGTTTCGGGCCGCCATGAGAGTGGCCATTTTGAAGCTGAAGACCCGTGCAGACGGTGTAACTCTTGGATTGTTACTCTCTCTGTTCTTCTACGGAAATCTGCTCCAGCAGTGCGGAGACGTGGAGCTGAATCCTGGACCTGGACCCAAGTCAGACAACATGCGGCAGACCCGTCTTGACAGTGCAGGAGCTTCACGCAGAGACAGCGCCAGCAGCCCAGGATCTACCCCCACCTCAGCAGCTCAGTTGGAACCGACTCTGAAAGATGTGATGGCTATTCTTAGTGGCTTGAACTGTAAATCTGATTATTTGAACTGTAAATTTGATAAAATGAGTGATGATGTAAAAGATGTAAAGGATGATGTAAGAGATGTCAAAGAAATGTGTGTGAACTTACAGGGTGAGGTTTCCAACTTAAAACAAGAAGTTTCTGACTTAAAGCAAGAGAATGACAGAGTAAAATGTGAAAATGACAGGCTTTGCACCAAGGTAGATTCTCTGGACATGAAAGTGGACGACCTTGAGGGCAGGTCCAAACGGAATAACCTGATTATTCATGGTATTCCTCGTATGAAAGACGAGACCTGGCAACAGTGTGAAGAGTCTTTTCATGAGATACTCACTAACAAACTTGAACTTTCTGATGATGTCCAGTTTGACCGTGTCCATCGTGTCAGTTCAAAGCCTGACTCCCCCATTGTTGCGCAGTGTACATTCTATAAGGACAAGGTCAGAATTTTGCAGTCAAAGCAGAAACTGAAAGGAAACAAAATTTTCTTTGGTGAAGACTTTTCCATGCGAGTAAGAGAAATCAGGAAAAAGCTTGTCCCGCATCTTAAGACCGCAAGATCTCAAAACAAAAAGGTGTCAATGATTTACGACCATCTTGTCAATGATGGCAGAAAATTCGGTCTGGGTGACAATGAAAACCTGGTTCAACTGGGATAGAGGTCCGGTCAGCCCTCTGATGGGAAAATGTGCCGCTGTCACGATCCAGAGGGAACAAAATGTTAAGCTTTCACCATGCATTGTTTGTGTTTCAGGTCCACGTGCAAGCATAACGTATGGGGTTGTGAACTGTGCTGGCTTAATGTCAGCGAGTGATGAAAATCCCGTGCATGATATAAGAATGTGTTGTTTGTACACCGGGCGGAAGATTGAGAACATGTGAATGACCCTGATTTTTTTATGTGTTGAATGAACCAAATGTGACGAGTGCGATGGATGGAAGCGACCGTGTGACTGAGAGTAAAACTGACAGTGGTGGTGATTGCGCGACTGGAAACGAAACCGCGACGGTGACAGTGTGATTGGAGATGTGCAAAGTGACAAATAGAAATATAAGTGTGAACGAATGCATGGACGAGACAGAAGCACGCTCAATGTCGAGCGCAAATAATATTAATCTTGTGCTTTGGTCAGGTGAACATGTTGATGACATTACGACAAATAGGAAAGAAAACGATTGTTGTTATCCGAAGAGAGAATGAGTATAGTGTGTCCTTTCTTCACTGGAATGTATGTGGATTGTTTCATAAGATTGATGACGCAGATTTCATTCGTTTTTTGTCTTCTTATGACTTTGTTTGTTTGGTGGAAACTTTTGTAGAGAGATTTGATATATGCTTCTTTTTTCTTTTTTTTTAAGATTATAAATTATGTGTTAAACCAGCTATAAAACTGACCAGGCAGGGGAGATGTTCAGGGGGCATAATTTGCATGGTGCGTAAATATTATCTTCGCACATACAACAAATAAATTGTGATAATCCTTATTCAATGTTATTTTTGCTCAATAAAGATTTTTTTTGTTTTAGTAAAAAAAAAGAAAAAAAAAGAAAAAAAGAAAGGTACCACTTGTATGTGCATATGAAAATGCTCACTATTATTCCATAAATGGTTTCCATACTGGAGCAGATTTACTCGAAGTATTGTAAACCAGTTGTATTTTGATGATATTGAAATATTGTTGTGTGGTGACATGAATGCCAGAACATCTGGTGGTGGTGGTGTGTCCATCGAGATCGATGATGACCATCGTTGTCATCCAGCTGGGGGATGGTGGTGGGGTGGGGTGGGGTGGGGTGGGGGGGAGGATGCTCATGAATCTATCTGTGAATGCGCAGATAGCTGAATAGTCCAATCTGCGCACGAAATGTTCGCTGACAGTTGGGGCAGACAAAGACAGGCATACCATTGTCAGGGAGCTTGTTTGTCCGTGACTTTCTGGCCTGCCTCTTCTGAACAGCTGCAGCAGTCCTGTTGGCCTCGCACAACTTGGCGCCTTTGTGCACAGCAGCGCGCCATTTGTCACGGTCCACTGCAGATTCCTCCCAGGAGTCAGGGTTGATATCAAACGCTTTCAGAGAGACTTTCAGAGTATCTCTGAAGCGCTTCTTCTGACCTCCGTGTGATCTCTTCCCTTGTTGCAGCTCGCCATAGAAGAGCCTTTTGGGCAGCCGATGGTCTGGCATGCGCACCACGTGTCCAGCCCAGCGAAGCTGGGACTTCATCAGGATGGTGAAGATGCTGGGAAGGGTGGCTTTAGCGAGCACCTCTGTGTCTGGGGTCCTGTCTTGCCACTTGATGTTCAGTAGCTTCCTGAGGCATGTTGTGTGGAAGTGGTTCAGCTTCTTGGCATGTCGTTGGTACACTGTCCAAGTTTCGCAGGCGTACAGTAGTGTGGGGAGAACTACTGCTCTGTAGACCTTTAGCTTGGTCTCAAGACTAATGCCTCTTCTGTTCCAGACATTTGCATTGAGTCTACCAAAAGTTGCGCTTGCTCTTGCAATCCTGACGTTCACTTCATCGTCGATTGTCACATTTCGTGACAGTGTGCTGCCAAGGTATGTGAACCGCTCCACCGCACTGAGTCTCTGACCATTGACTGTGATGTTGGGCTCAACGTAGGGTTTCCCTGGGGCTGGCTGATGGAGAACTTCAGTTTTCCTCGTGCTGATGGTAAGGCCGAAGTTCCTGCTGGCAGTGGCAAACTTGTCGACGCTGAGTTGCATGTCAGCTTCAGATCCAGCGTTGAGGGCACAATCATCAGCAAACAAAAAGTCTCGGATGATGTCTGTCATGACCTTCGTTTTTGCTTGAAGCCTTCTGAGGTTAAACAGCTTGCCATCTGTTCGGTACTTTAGGCCGATTCCAACATCGCCATCTCTGAAGGCATCAGTAAGCATTGCAGAGAACATGAGGCTGAACAGCGTTGGAGCCAGGACGCAGCCTTGCTTGACACCGTTTGTGACAGCAAAAGGAGCAGATGTTTCGCCACTGTCCTGGACTCGAGCCTGCATGCCTTCATGGAATTGGCTGACCAAGGAAATAAATTTCCGAGGGCATCCGTACTTGGCCATGATCTTCCACAGTCCCTCTCTACTCACGGTGTCGAAGGCCTTAGTGAGGTCGACATAGGTGGAGAACAGATCAGCATTTTGCTCCTGACATTTCTCTTGCAGCTGCCTTGCAGCAAACACCATGTCGGTGGTTCTGCGCTCTTTCCGGAATCCACATTGGCTCTCAGGCAAATGACCTTGGTCAAGGTGTGCTGTGAGGCGGTTTAGTAGGATCCTGGCAAGTATCTTGCCTGCGATGGAGAGCAAGGAAACGCCCCGATGGTTATCACAGGCTTGCCGGTTCCCCTTTCGCTTGTACAAGTGAATGATAGATGCATCTTTGAAATCCTGGGGGATCGTCTCTTCTTTCCACATGAGTGAGTACAGCTGATGGAGCTTCGGAGTCAGCACAGTGCCTCCATCCTTGTAGACCTCTGCTGGTATGGAGTCTGAGCCAGGTGCTTTGCCAGTGGATAGCAGACGGATTGCTTTCTGGGTCTCAAGAGGTGTTGGCGGATCGTCCAGTGCTTCGTTGATGGGGACTTGTGGGAGACGGTCTATGGCTTCATCATTTATGAAGGAAGGGCGATTTAAGACACTGTTGAAGTGCTCAGCCCAGCGTTCGAGAATTTTCTCCTTCTCGGTGATCAAGGTATTCCCATCTGTACTGAGGAGGGGGGATGATCCTGAGGATGTGGGGCCGTAGACTTCTTTTAAGGCATCATAGAACCTCTTCATATCGTGCCTGTCAGCATATCCCTGGATCTCATCAGCTTTGTCACTCAGCCACTTATCCTGCATCTGGCGTAACTTTTGCTGAACAGTCCTGCGGATGGCATCGTACGCATCCTTTTTTGACGTGGACTTTGGGTTGCTCAGGTAGGCTTGATGCAGACGGCTTTTCTCATCCAGAAGCTGCTTGATTTCATCACAGTTTTCATCAAACTAGTCTTTGTGCTTTCTGGTCATGGGTCCCAGGGTCTCTGAAGCTGTACTATAGATCAGCTCACGCAGGGTCCTCCAGTCAGACTCCACATTCTGGTTGTCCAGAGAGGCGGATTCCAGACGATCTTCCAGCAGCTCTACAAAGGACTGTTTGATGGTGATGTTTTTCAGCTTAGCGATGTTAAGCCGTTTTGGAGCCTTCTGGCCTTGGGGGCGTCTCTTGGGCTGGATTCGAATATTCAGCTTCGAGACTACAAGGCGATGGTCTGTCCAACACTCGGCGCCGCACATGGTCTTTGTTACACCTACATCTTGCCTATCCCTTTTCCTGACGATGACATAATCGATGAGATGCCAATGCTTTGAGCGAGGGTGCATCCATGACGTCCTGTTACGGGTAGGGAGGCAGAAAACTGTGTTGGTTATCAGCAGTTCGTGCTCTGCACAGGTCTGAAGCAAAAGCAATCCATTTGGGTTGCAGTGGCCCACACCGTGCTTTCCAATCACTCCATCCGAGGAGATGTAGTCAGAGCCAACTCTAGCATTGAAGTCCCCAAGAATGATGAGCTTATCTGCTTTAGGGATAGCAGCAATGACAGAGTGAAGGTCCTCGTAGAACTTCGCCTTCACTTCATCCAGGTTGGTCATGGTTGGGGCGTAGACACTGACAATGGTGAGGTGCTTCTGGCCAGATGCCAGTGGAAGTTTCATGGTCATAAGCCTATCGTTGACTCCCTTTGGGATTCCAGCTAGCTTGCTGACAAGTGCTGTTTTTTACTGCAAAACCAACGCCAGCCTCACGTCGCTCTTCGCTTCCACGTCCACTCCAGAAGAAGTTGTACCCAGATCCCTGTTCACAGAGCTCGCCTTCGCCTGCAAGCCGAGTCTCACTCAAGGCTGCAATGTCAATGTTGTATCTCGCGAGTTCGGATGCAACTAGTGCCGTTCTCCTTTGGGGTCTGTCCGCGTTATCTCTGTCCAGGAGAGTCCTTATGTTCCAAGCACCAATGGTGAGAGGAACGATCCTTGTTTTTTTCTTTTCTTTCTTGTTTCGACCGCTGATGTAGGGTCCCCGCCAGCCGCGGTATGCTGGCCAGGGTGATATGGAGCAGGCAATTTTTAGGGCACCTTTTCTAGCCCCTTCCTCATGCCAGGGAGGTGAGCAGTGCATTCCTAACGAGGGCTGCTCAGACGCTCAGACGGCTGCCGAGCTCCATCGCTGCTCCTGTCGACGAAGAACGACCCTATGGCCTGAGCCGCCTGCATGCAGGTCTGCGGCTGCGACTGCCAGTGTACCCACACCTGTCGTTTCGTCGCTCGCCTGTCGCCACAGGACTTGGGGGTGATGAAATGATGAAGGATGAAAGGTCATTTTGGATGACTGATGACTTGCGCGATGAGTTTGTTTAAAGTGAAGAGGAGTTGCGCAACGTCGACCTCACTCTCGTCCGGGTCCACCAATTTCCAGTGGCAAGACTAAGTCGAGACGACTGGAGGATGAGCACGGATGCAGTGGATGACCAAGATATCCTTTCGGTGTCTCATCTTGCTCTCTGCACTCCACAGTGCGTTGCTGTAACCGCCTTCCTCTCCGTTGAACCGATAGATTTCTTCCGCAGATTCTGCCGGATCCAGACTTCGCATGCATGGGTAGACACACCCCGGGGGCCAACTGCGTGTGGCATGCACACAGCACGGTGGAGCTAGATGGCCGTCGGTGGCTCTCCTGAGCCAACGCCCTTTTATGGATCTCCATAAGGGTGTCTAGCCACCCGCCTCACCAGTCCCGGAAGGGAGCGGTGGGAGTGCCGGTTTAGTCGCCGGCAACCCGACCCTGAACAGGTTGTACTGGATTACAGGTTACCAGTAGCAGATCTAATGACCTGACCTGACCTGACAGAACATCTAATGCATCTCTGAACGTTATGTCAGACCACGAATTATATATAAGTCATAATAAAAGTATAACAAGTATTGTAAGAAGACAAAATAGTAAACTCATATGAAAAATAGTTGCTGAGCATGTGCACTATATTGGGATTGTGTATTCTCGACGGTATATGTAATAGTGATCTTGAAGGTCGTTTCACATATATTTCTGATGTTAAGAACAGTGTAAATGATTATTTTTTGGCTTCTGTAAATTTTTTTCGGGTTTTTGTGTGTGTAAAAGATCGGTCCTAACTGTCATGGAAAGATTTGAATCAGATCATCTGCCCCTTGTATTATGTTTTTATAAAGAAAATGAAGAGAGATGTACATGCGTGGATCTAAATATAGAAAATAATCAGTTTGTTGTGAAATATTGCTGGAACAGTGACCATGCTAGGCAATTCATGCTTTCCATGAATTCACAGTATATCCATGAAAAAAATGCAACTGCAGAAAACTTAATGTATGTGGATGTAAACGAAGCAATTTTTAGGTTTAATATGATTGTTAAGGAACAAGCTGGAGAAAAGAGTGCCAGTAAATAAGTTGACGACTACTCAGAACAATTGGTTTGATCAAGAATGTAGAAATACAGAACGTTATGTTCGTATATTACTAAGAAAATTTAGAAAAACAACAACAAAGAAACATTGGACAAAGGTGATAGAGTTTTATTTTGTAGTGCAAGACGTGAATACAAGAATATGAATAAACGAAAGAAGAAAGAATATAATGAATCATTGTTAAATAAACTTATGAATTCTGTCAAAAGTCAGCAGACGTTTTGGGAAACAATGCAGAAATTTTCAAAAAAGAAAATACAGTCTTCAAATTGTATTCCTATGCATGAATGGCACCAACATTTTAAAGATTTGTTAGAAAAGGATGATGTAATGTCCATGGAAGATAATGTATTTGATGATAATGAAGATGATAGACCTATATCTAGTGAAGAAGTTGTTTTTGCAATACGAAAATTTAAAAATGGCAAATCCAATGGTCCAGATGGTTTGATTGGCGAGTTTTTCAAAAATTCTGGTGAATGTGTCCTAATTTTTTTGTTTTTAGTGAAATTGTTTAATTTTTTGTTTGACTCTGGAGTTTATTCTGACAGCTGGAAAGAGTCAGTAATTTTGCCTTTGTTTAAGAAGGGTGATTTACATGATGCAAATAACTATAGGGGTATTTCTTTGTGCAATGTTTGTAGCAAATTGTATAGTACTATTATTGATAACAGATTTCACGAGTGGATCAGCCAGAATGATGTAACGGGAGAACATCAAGCTGGTTTCAAGAAAGGCTGTTCTACAATTGATCATATCTTTACTTTATTGACTGCCGTTCAGAAACAGTTTGTGTATAAACAGAAGTTGTATGTTGTTTTTGTGGACTTCGAAAAAGCGTTTGATTCAATTTCTCGGAAACTGTTATGGCCTATTTTGCTGGAAAATGGAATTAAAGGCAAGTTGTATCGGTGTATAAAAAGTATGTATTGTGAAGTGAAAGCCAGAATAGGGGCCACATTGATTTTGTTATCTGTACTGGGGGAGTTAAGCAATGTGACGTGTGCAGCCCGGTTTTGTTTTCTTTATTTATCAACGAGTTAGCTTTAGAGATAATTGAAAATGGTCGTCATGGAGTCACTTTTGATCTTGTGGAATTGTTTTTGTTGCTTTTTGCAGATGATATTATTTTATTATCTACAACGGTAGTTGGTCTTCAGAGACAATTGAACACCTTGTATTCAGCAGCAACTAGATTAGAGCTTAGAGTAAATATGAATAAGACAAACATTATTGTGTTTCGTAAAGGAGGCTATCTGGCACGTAGTGAGAGATGGATGTATTAGGAATGAAAAAAATGGTTGTGGTTAATGCTTACAAATATCTTGGTATTTACTTTACAACAAAGCTTAGTTTTGGTTTCGCATGTTGTGATATTGCAAACAGAGCTAAAAACGCAGTTGTGGTTATCCTTAATATTTTGTATAAATTAGATTGTAATTCATTTGTTGTTTTCTCTAAGTTGTTTGATACTCAGGTGCAGCCAGTCCTGCAATATGGGCAGAAATATGGTCGTTGGAGAATTATGTAATAATAGAAAATGTGCATTTATATGCCATGAAGCGTTTTAAATGTACACCATCGAACACCTAATCATTTTGTTTATGGAGAACTGGGTAGGTATCCAGTTTACTTGAACTCGTATGTGAAATGTATAAAATGCGGGCTTAAACTTACAAGAATGGATAAATTTAGATTGCCCTGTCAGGCTTACAAGTTATTGCGAAACTTAGATAGTAACGGTAAGAAGACATGGGCACTAACATACGAATATGTCTAAATTCATACGGATTTGCGGTTGTTTGGGACAATCAGGGTGTTCAATGTATCTCAGGATTCTTAAAATGTTTTAAACAAAGATAAATTGATTGTACATGGCAGGACTGGCAGGACCATATGTATAGCAGTGATAGATTTGCACAATATAGATATTTCAAGACAACGCACATGATAGAACCTTACATTGGAATAAAGAATAGATATATAAAGAGTGCTTTAAGCAAATTTAGATTCGACGTCTCTGATATTGCTTGCCAAGATAAAGAACATAAAATCCATTTTTGTTTTGTTGCCCTGCTTTTCATGATCTCAGATTGAAATTAATTAATTCGAAGTATTTTGCAGAACCATGTCATTTTAGGCTAAATATGTTGTTGTCAACAATAAATGAGACAGTTCTTTTTAATTTAGCTGTGTATATTTATGAAGCAAGCAAGAGGCTATGCACTGCAGTCTCTTAATATTCGTTTGCAGACCTTATGTTAACTGTTACCTTTGTTAATGAAAATTATGTTCCTTTGTATTATCCCCTTCAGTATGGGGCCAAGGCCTTTATCTGAATAAACATCTGAATCTGAATCTCTCTCTCTCTCTCTCTCTCTCTCTGTCTGTCTCTCTGAGTCTCCCTCTCCCTCTTTCTGTATGTCTGTCTCTCTCCCTCTCTCTCTCTCTCGTTCACCTGTGACATTTTATTTTCATATATATATATATATATATATATATATATATATATATGTGTGTGTGTGTGTGTGTGTGTGTGTGTGTTATCTGTGTGTGTGTGTGTGTGTGTGTGTGTATACACTATCTTATATGTATATGGAATTATGCTCCCCCTTCATTGCTATATGTACATGTATCTGTATTAGACATACGGTTTCATATTCACATTGTATAGTATTTGATAGCATGCACTATGTATGCTCATGTGTGTGTAAGTGTGCGTGTGTGTAAGAGAGAGAGAGAGTGTGCGTGTGTTCTTACTGTTTCTTTTTCCTATGTATTTTATTAACACCATGCTTGTACTTGCGCGCGCGCGCGCGCGTGTGTGTGTGTGTGTGTGTGTTATTATTACCATGCTTTTGCCTTTCTATAGTATGTACACGCATGTTATGGCTTTATGTAGGATTGTGTAGTGTATGTTGGCATTTAAGTAGCATTGTGTGTTGTAGACCCCGAGGACTGGATGTAAAAAAGCGCACCAGTGCTTATCTATTATACTCGAAAATAAAGAATTTTGTCTTGTGCTGTCTTCTCTTGTCTTGTCTTGTCTCTTGCTCGCTCATTCTCTGCCTCTCTGTCTGTCTCTGTCTCCGACTCTATCTCTCTGTCTGTCTGTTTCTCTCATTGAAAGAAAAACCGCTTCTATCCGCACGCTATTAATCTAATAAAAATGATAAAGTGCTACCATTGTATCAAACAAAAAACAACAACAAAAAACAATACCGAAAAAATTACTCAAAATCTTCAGTCATATTTCAGCAAATACGATTTATTTCACCGAGGCAACATGGATTCAAAAAGATTTATTCTTGTCATACTGTATTGACTAACCCTGTAGATGAATGCCATTTAAACATAAACAACAATTAAAACTTTTATTTACTTGTTTTTTTTTTCATTTCGCAACATCCGTTGCTTCTGTCGGTCATAATGTACTGAAAAATTGACTTATGAGTGGCTTATTTTCAGTTTTAGTCGAAATGGTATCTTCTTTTCTTGACAATAGAAAACTTTTGTAGTGTATTGTGCCTTTTGTATTGTACTGCACCATCTCTCTCTCTCTCTCTCTCTCTCTCTCTCGCTCGCTCGCTCGCTCTGTATGTACTGTGATCACACCTACACCGATGATCATGTGCTTAGCGATACAATTCTGTTCTCTCCGCCTATATTCATTTTTTGTTGATGTTCTTTTCGGGGGCGGGGCGTGGGTGGGGGGTGGGCGAGGGGGGTCTTTGTTTATTTCAATTTATTTTGCTTTCGTTTCCTTTCATCATCTTTATTATCATCATTGTCATCCTTATCATCATCATCATTGTCATCCTTATCATCATCATCATCAGCAGCAGCAGCAGCAGCAGCAGCAGTAGTAGTAGTAGTAGTAGTCTCTGTCTCTGTCTCTTTCTCTTTGTGTCTGTCAGAGTGTCTATGTTTCTCTCTGTCTCTCTCTGTCTCTCTGTCTTTGTCTCACACACACACACACACACACACACACACACACACATTCACAAACACACACACTCTCTCTCTACTTTGTGTTATGCCCACAGAGATCAGAACAAGGAAACAGGGGAGCTACGTTCGAATGTTCTTTTTGAGACAAGTGAGCTATCATGTTATTGAATTTGGTCGATATGATGTTCATTTATCACCACATGTTATTACCACATGCTATCCATATGACAATACTGCAGTTTTCTTGTCTTGAAATACACTTGAATATCTCATATTAAACAGCTAAACGTCTAATCTTACTGTAAGCATGGCGAATGGAATGTTATTTTTGGCAATGGCATCTCCTGTGCCTTGGGAAAAATGACAGCTTCACAGCGGAAATGGGTTGATTAATGTTAAGATTTACATATTTCTTGACGCCTTTCTTAATCAAGAGGACTGGGTTTTCTTGTCTGTCTGATTTTGGTGTCGGTGGCAGCGTTTCTCACGATATAAAATATAAGAAGACAATGCTAGAATGACAATGAACATACATAGTTATAAAACAAAGTGATTCGCGTATCAGTCAATGATGAAAAAAGCCTCACAACACATGGCATAATATGTGCTCCCATTGTATAATCCATTCAACTGAGACCATAACGGCTGTCAGAGACAGAGAAAGAAAGAGATACATAGACGAAGACGGGGGAGAAACACCGACAAAGAGAAAGGTGGGGTTGGGGCGGGGTGGGGGGTGGGGGTGTGTGCAACGGACTTTCTTCGTGAAATGAGAATGAGGTGGGGGTTGGGAAGGATGGTTTCTTTAGAACCTGAAGGAGATGGGGTCCAAAAACCCGATGCAGAGTTTTCTTCCATCGAAATTGGAGCGTGGCTATTTCCTCTGTCTGTGACCCAAGTCAACACAGCAAGCACCAGCGGCAAACAGCGCATTGATTTCAGAGAGAGGAACAGAGAGAGAGAGAGAGAGAGAGAGAGGGGGGGGGGGGCAGGTAGGTGAGGGAATGGGGATGGAAGGAGGTATGTGGTTGTCCACTCAGATGATTGTCTGCCGCATGTCTATGTGTCTGTCTATGTGCCAGGCTTCAAAGGCCAAGGGACAACGAAGTGCTGAGTGGCTTCGGTGGGTAGATGAGAGGAGAGTGGTGGAGTGAGGATAAGGGTAAGGTGTGGGAGGGGATGAGGGTTGGGAAACTGACAGAATGTGTGCTTGGAGTCACCTCAGCTGTCCATTCTGTTTCTGTATGATTCTAGCAGGTATTAAAACACAAGCATGCTCCAAAATAAGAGTTTGACTGCGATGAAAAGAACGCTACGGAAATCCAAACACAAACCTTGTTGAAGGCGAAGAAATTCACTCCGCAGTAGGGTGGTCAGCAACATCCGGATCCTGATGCTGATTGGCACCTAAAAGTATATAAAGACAATCTATAACTAGCCATTTTAATAGATAATGTTGGAGACATTGTTCTTTTGGCAGTTTGTATATTTTTAATTTGCGATCCAGAACACTTAGCTGCATATTCGCCAAAACGTAACAAAACTTACATTGCAGGAATCGTCTGCCGTCTGTTAAAAAGAAGGGGGTGGGGTAAGGGGGCTTTAAAGATACAAGCAATATTTGCTGTGATATGTGCACATCATGGCGTGATATTGACCTCTGTCTGAAGTACACATCAAGACGGGAAGAAAAACTGGAAAGATAAAGTCAAATGCTTTCCGGAGACTGAACGATTTGCCTGTTCGAAGGAAGTTTAATCTTCACTGACATTTCGCTCCAGACTTTCACCGACGTGACGGTTCACAATCGATGTCACCAGACAGTTCTCCTGGTCAAAACAGATTCCATGTTTATAGCACGTTCTGGAATGAAAAAAACACGATTTAAAGAGTGATTCATCAAGGTTCACGAGAACAGGTGTTTTGGTTTATAAGCCATTCGAAGCTTTAAAATAAATGAAACCGGAAATATTTTCATGTATTATTTCTCCGTGAAATGCATCATTTGGTTTTAACATTATTAGATCTTGACATTCATAAATCTAGCATTGATAATAGTCTTCACGGTCAACTGAACTATTATGCAAAAATAACTACCTCTAACTTTTCACTTTAAATGAACATATTGCATGGTAGATGTATACGAGCACATGTACTGGACTGGACTGTGTCATAATTATCATGTGTCATCTCGTTACGGTGCGTCATGTCGAGTTGGTTTGGACACATTAAGTGATACTTCAGTTACTACTAATAATAACGATAATAATAATGATGGTGATACAACAACAGCACCAACAACAACTACTACGACTTCTACAACGACTTCTAAGAAGAAGACGCTTGCAAATGTGCAAATACATGAAGCTAACAGAAATCTTACATGCAAGATTGATCGCGCACGCACACACACACACACACACACACACACACACACACACACACACAGAGACATATATATATATATATATATATATATATATATATATATATTCATTTATTTATTCATCTATCTGTACACTTATTGTTTTTGTATTAACTGTTCATATCCGCTTTGGGGGCCTTTTTATGGAGCAGACATTTTCGTAGCCCACGTTGGATCTCAAGGACCCCAATGTCTTGCACATTTTGATGAACTAACGAAGACAGTCCTAAAGAGATGGTCCAAAATTCAAAACTGGGTAAGAAATCAATCTGTAAATGTGTAAAAACATAATTTCTGAATAATAACGTTACGTTCCAGTGCGCATTCAACAAATACACCGAGTTTTGTGTACTTTGAACATTGGGGCCAATCTATTGCAGTCGAATTGCTTGTAGAGTGGTAAATTCCCAGTTTTGCGAATTTTCAGTGGTTGATAGAATGCAGTCAGAGCAATATCATTAGCTGCCAGCTGTGTAGGTAATAAGCATTGCATGGTAGTTTTCCGTTATCAGTTTGTAACAACACACACACACACAAACACACACACACACACGCACACCCTTCTATAAACACACTACCTCCATTTATTCCTCCACAAATCGAGCTGAGGCATTTCCACAGCCGCATTTCTGACGACTTTGAGCATATGCAACTTTCTGGAATGTGCTCCACGCCAGATTTATTCTGGCCTCGCAGACCTTGGGGAACCAAAGTAAACATGATTATCCTTTCCACCACTGTCTAAGAGGTATCAGGAATAGTGTAGACTGCAACGTCCTCTTTACTGATGTCCCATCGTCGGGAAATCGGTGCTGTTTCCATGTCCTGTCATTTGCTGCGTGTGTGTGTGTGTGTGTGTGTGTGTGTGTGAAGATAATTTCGATTCTTAAATGCACAGTAGTAGTTCAGATCGACCAAATACCCCTATGAATTGTTAGCAGTTCAACAATATCAAGAAACGTTGCATGATTAGGAAAGACGTTGCACTGCAAGCATAACTGTCTATTTCCACAACGAAATCAACAATAACAAAAATGCTTGTGATCCGTCCCGCAGCGTGTTATGACCGTTGCTCTGCGATGCGTTTTTGCTGCGTGCGTAGTAGACTACTGGATACTGCTTTCCACACTTCGATGATGGATTTAGTGCTGGTCTTCAGTCTTCTTCCACCAAGGGCCATATTCAAGACAAAATTAATGTTGCCTTCAGGCAACTTACCTTTGACACAGTAAGGATCCGCGGACACAATTTACTTTGAAGGTAAAGTCGTCTTCACGCACGATGCACTCGATCTATATTTAATCGCGGGTATTCCCTTCTGCACATGCCATTTCACTTCATACAGCACTACAGTTCCTTCTGTTCCTTCCCATTGTTCATGTTCACAGTGACGGCAAACTTCGAGTGTGGGGAAAAATAAGAAAGGGTAACTAGAGATGGTAGAAGAGCACCGAACCTGATGAATGTTGTGGGTCGTGTTCGACTTCTTCAACAATGCCCCTAACATGTGCTTGTTGAAAACGAAATTGGTTGACAAGTTCTACGTCATCAAAACTATAAGGCGGTGTTTAACTCTAAAAGTACGGTCTCTCCGCAAACACACCTTTTCCCTCAACAGGAACAACACAACGCCTTTGGGCTTGAAGAGCCGCGGGTAGGTTTTAGTATCCTTGAATACCACCCCAGGTTGTACCTCTAATGACGGGGAAGGAGCGGGGGAGGAGTTGGGGGTTGGGGGTAAGGGGGTATTCCATATCCTTACCAACCTTCATGGTGGGTTCAACTGTAGTTCTTTTGTTTGCCCTGGAACTTTTGACATTCCACCAATCGGGTGACAGTGGGCTGGGGGGAATGAGTTGGGGGAGGTATCTGACATCCCAGTGTAAATGACCTGGTACTGCATGGCTGTCTGTTGTAGCTAGCAATTAATTAGTCATTGGTACTTGGATGACTGTGATCCATGGTATTTCTATAGTCTGAGTCTAAGGTCAGGTCAGGTCATTAGATCTGCTACTGGTAACCTGTAATCCAGTACAACCTGTTCAGGGTCGGGTTGCCGGCGACTAAACTGACACTCCCACCGCTCCCTTCCAGGACTGGTGAGGCGGGTGGCTAGACACCCTTATGGAATTAAAAACGAGATCCATAAAAAGGCGTCAGCTCAGGAGAGCCACCGACGGCCATCTAGCTCCACCGTGCTGTGTGCATGCCACACGCATTTGGCCCCCAGGGTGTGTCTACCCATGCATGCGAAGTCTGGATCCGGCAGAATCTGTGGAAGAAACCTATCGGTTCAATGGAGAGAAAGGCGGTTACAGCAACGTACTGTGGAGTGCAGAGAGCAAAATGAGACACCGAAAGGATATCTTGGTCATCCACTGCATCCGTGCTCATCCTCCTGTCGTCTCGACTTAGTCTTGCCACTGGAAATTGGTGAACCCGGACGAGAGAGTGACGTCGACGTGGCGCAACTCCTCTTCACTTTAAACAAACTCATCGCACAAGTCATCAGTCATCCTTAATGACCTTTCATCCTTCATCCTTTCATCACCCCCAAGTCCTGTGGCGACAGGCGAGCGACGAAACGACAGGTGTGGGTACACTGGCAGTCGCAGCCGCAGACCTGCACGCAGGCGGTTCAGGCCATAGGGTCGTTCTTCATCGACAGGAGCAGCGATGGAGTTCGGCAGCCGTCTGAGCGTCTGAGCAGCCCTCTTTAGGAACGCACTGCTCACCTCCCTGGCATGAGGAAGGGGCTAGAAAAGGTGCCCTAAAAATTGCGTGCTCCCTGGCCAGCATACCGCGGCTGGCGGGGACCCTACATCAGCGGTCAAAATAAAGAGAAAGAAAAGAAAAAAACAAGGATCGTTCCTCTCACCATTGGTGCTTGGAACATAAGGACTCTCCTGGACAGAGATGACGCGGACAGACCCCAAAGGAGAACGGCACTAGTTGCATCCGAACTCGCCAGATACAACATCGACATCGCAGCCTTGAGTGAGACTCGGCTTGCAGGCGAAGGCGAGCTCAATGAACGGGGATCTGGTTACACTTTTTTCTGGAGTGGACGAGGAAGCAAAGAGCGACGTGAGGCTGGTGTTGGTTTTGCAGTAAAAACAGCACTTGTCAACAAGCTAGCTGGAATCCCAAAGGGAGTAATGTGCAGGTGCAGTCACAGCATTTGTTAGCCAGCATAGCGGTCTGTTAATGGGAAAATTGCATTCCACAGCAGTCATTTTTACAGGTATCATTTCTTGATTGACACTCAGTTGGGATCATGCAGAAGTCTACTATTGGTACTGTGGGCCACTTAGAAAGAAAGGTATTGTGTGGTGTCATCATTTACATACCCACCCACCACCTGTCTACACCCCACTCCTTGCACTCCTCGTCCACACTCTTTCCCCATCACTGGGGGTAGAACATTGTCGGAAGTAGATAGCAGAAAGTTATTGGATGCACTTCATCATCAAAATCCTAGTGGTGGTTGGCTTGTAAAACTAAACAAAAGACATTTTATAACTATTAATTGTGATAAACAATAACCGGATATGAACATAAGCCGGGATAAGTTATTGTCCTGGCTGTTTGTAGTTTTTGCTGGATTTCTGATAGGAACGTTTCTCAGACACATTCCTGAAAATGCAGACGAAACTCATGTTCCAAAAATCTATTTGGTGTCTGTTGAAATTGTTTTTAAAGGGTTCGAAATACGAACAATGATAGCGTCATTTTCTGTATATAGTAAAATATTGTCGACGTTTCTGAAATACACATCAAGATAGCAGTCAAGATAGAAGAAACAGCAAATTCTGAATGAAAATATTGCAAAAAGGAAATTAAATGCATTGTCAAGACCGAACGACCTGCCTGCTGGAAGAAGTTTAATCTCCATTGACCTCCTTCTATGACAGTTACACCCGACTTTCACTGGAATGGCATTCACGATTTATTCCACCAGACTTTTTTGCTGGTCAAATACAGATTCCATGTTCATGACAGTGATCCCAACTCTTTACATGCACTCTTTTCTCCCGTAAACAAGAGATAACTATATTTAAAATGTGTGAATTGTTTTTCGTTTTGACTTACTTGTGTAAACAGAGTCTATGTTATAACCCGGTGTTCAATTGCCAGTTGCGTGTGTGTGTGTGTGTGGGGGGGGGGGGGGGGGGGGGGCGGTATCCGTCTGTCTGTCTGTATGTCTGTGTATCCATGGTAAACTTTAACAAGGCCATTTTCTCTGGAAATACTTTGTCTGTCAATACCAAATACTTCGCTTTAAAATATTAGGAAAAAATCTTCACAGTCCTACCAATAATGGGTTGTAAGTCTCCAGAATTAAGCCGTGTTTCCGGATCATTAACGACTTATTACGTTGAGGCTCTTTCTGGATTCCGAAAACACCATTTTACCGCTTCCCAGTTCCCGGAACGTAGGCTATGCTTTGTAAGAAGACGGCATGACCTCGTTTTTCTTGTTCACAATTAATTCGGAAAGAAATACAAATTCTGGACAAACACATACAGTTACACGAAATACACCATCAATGTGTTTACTGCATTTAAATATTCTAATGTGGACATTGAACTGACTAGAATGAACATGAAAGAAAAATTTAATCGACCATTAATTTTCACTATGTTTCAGTCAGCCTTGTCTGGGCTTATCTGTGCATATCTTGTTTGTTTTTTTTGTTTGTTTTTTTTTAGGTGTTTTTTTTCCATGTTCGCAATTAAATGAACAGAAATACAAATTCTGGACAGAACACATGCAGTGACACAAACTACATCATCGACCTGTTTACCACATATGAATATTTCAAAGTGGATACTGAATTAAATAGAATGAACATAAAAGAGAAATTGATTCGACCATGTCGTCTTTTCCCAGCGAGTGTAACTAAACTTGTCGAATATCTATATAGATCCACATAAAACGGCTAAATGTTGCAGGGTACTTGAGGCGATGGCAACGTCTCCTTTACTGCGGACTTTAAAGAATTCAAAACTGCCCAAGATATTTCAAAATAACATGATTTAAACAGCGTTATCACTTTGAATACCGCAATTGATATATCACGCTTAAAACACCCATCTGAAGTGTTAATTTTTGAACGTCATTGATAGATGCGCAACAATGATGTGACTAACCGGAAGCTTTATGATAACAAATACAGAACACATTTTAATGATTAGAATTATCTATTTATTCATTTACTTATTTATTTCTTCATTTATTGATTAATTCATTTTAAAGTGTATCACAAGTGAGTCTTGAAGGCCTTGCCTCTCTTGTTTTATATTTGTTGAATGTCTAGACCTGATAACGACCTCAGATGTTAGCTGGACTTACCCAAAATATCATAAATATATTTGTTTTAATATGTTATGCTAGTTTTATAAATCTAATATGCTGCATGATATATAGATATATAGAAGACACACAAGCTGCCAAGGTGTTCATTGTTTGATGTATTTACGAAATATGCAGTTCTGTACTATACTGTCTTCCACTCTTCTGCACTGATTTGCAATGGACTGGATTGTGTCATATGTACTGAGTTGCATCACATTGTGTTGAGTTATGCTGTTCTCGACACCGTAAGTAATAATCAGGTCGAAAATTAGCTCGAAAGTGTACCGATTTGGCACACAAACAGAAAATCAGATCTCCATAGAATATTGATCACTTCCTTAGAGTCCAAAATTCCAGAAATACCAGAAATAATAGTGTTCACTATTTCATCTATCACCTATAAAAACAAGACTATATTCTTTCAAAATCGGCAAAAAGGGGGATTGAACTCATCAGAAATATAATTCATTCAAGTGGAAAACGGTTATTTCCTTTCGACGGACTACAAACGTAGCTTGGACATGATTATAGGCCTAATTTTCTTACTTTATTCTGGACGCATTGATTCAACGGACACTGAAAGATGAAAAAGATCAAGATACTATGCATGTGAGGTACCGTCAATAGACAGACAGTAATCACATTTTGACCATTAGAAACAGTTTCCACTCAGCCTCAGTCACGCAACATGTCTCCACTTTTCTCTGGTACCCCTCTCTCTGAGTTTGATCCTGTTACTGAAGACTTTGTGAGAAAAACTATTTTGCAGACATCTCCAAAAACATTTCAACTAGATCCAGTGCCTACCACGTTTCTGTTCCAACACTTAGGCCCTCTTCTGCCTGCCATTACTCATATCATGAATGAATCCCTCATTTCTGGTGTCTTTCCTACTGAATTAAAAACAGCCGTACTGAAATCTCAAGTGCAGAAAACAAACATGGACCCCAACAACTTGAAAAATTACAGACCTATTTCTAGCTTGCTATACCCCTCCAAACTTCTTGAACGACTCGTGCTCCATCAACTTTTCTCTCATTTGACCTCTCACTCACTACTCAACGATCACCAGTTTGCTTATAGGCCTGGGCACTGAACAGAGGCCGTTCTTCTACGCATTGTAAATGATCTGATGAATTCTCTGGACCAAGACAAAATATCTGTTCTTCTATTTTTCGACTTTTCTGCAGCCTTCGATACGATAGATCACTATATACTTCTTTCACGTTTGAATCAAACTTTTGGAATTACAAGCACTGCCCTCAACTGGTTTCGATCTTATCTCTCTGACAGAAAGCAAATTGTCCTTGTAAACGAAAATAGATCTTCTGAATCCACTCTTGATTTCGGCGTTCCCCAAGGCTCTGTGCTGGGCCCGATGCTTTTCATACTCTACACGACACCACTCACACCTTTCATTGACACGTTATTCCATCCATCATGAAATGTATGCTGATGATACTTAAACATTCTGATTCCCCTCGAAATTATGAACTTATTATCCAAACTCTCGAAGACTGTGTTACAGAACTGAAAAATTGGATAACAGAAAAGAAACTGAAACTAAACGATGATAAGATTGAAGCCCTCAGACTCTGTCCTACATCAGCAGATGCCACTTCCCTGCCTTCAACTGTCGATCTTGGAAACTCTTCTATCTCATTCTCTGATCATGTCCGTTCCTGACCTTGGCTTTTTCCTCGATAAAGGTATTTCCATGCAGTATTACATCATCAAAACCTGTCAAACAGCCTCATCGGTTGTACGCAGACACTCCTCAGACCACTACAGCAGGTACAAAATTCAGCCGCCAAACTGATTTATAAAGCAAAAAAATCCGCACACTGGTCACCCCGTCTAAAAGAGTTGCACTGGTTACCCATGGAGCAAAGAATCAAATACAAAGCTGCCTATCTCTGCCACCATGTCATATCTGGAACTGCACACCGATACCTCTCTGACATCTTTCAAATCTATGTACCCTCCCGCTCTCTTCGCTCTGCTGCCGATGATAGAACCTTCCGCGTCCCAAAATACAAAAGAGAACAACACGATGGTCGAGTCTTTTCATCATCTGCTGTTCAAATATGGAACTCTTTGCCTCACCATGTCCATCACAGCCCCTCACTGCCTTCCTTTAAATCTTACCTCATTACTTTCTTCTTCCAGCAGTATTTCCTCTAGACCCTCTCTCATACATGAAAGTAGTTAGTTGATTGTATAGGTATATTTGTAACGCTGTATTGTGTGTGCGTCGAATGTATGTACGTACGGATGCATGGATGTATGTATGCATGTTTGTATTGTACGTACAGATTGTATGCGCATGTATATGTTTATTGTGCATGATTGTGAGTTGAGGACTGAGTGTGTTTCGTATGTGTGTCTGTGTGGATTGTAAATCGCTTTGTGCAACGAGGAAAGGGCTGATAAATGTCCAGTTATTATCATTATTATTATTATACGCAGTAATTGTTTGGTTCCAGGAAATTTGGCATAACTTTAGAGTAATGTCAGTAATGTCGGGACCCAATGGTATTGCGAAAAAAGTGCAATTAAAAGCTTTTAAGTGTGTGTGTGTGTGTGTGTGTGTGTTCCATCGCAGCAGTTCAGGTCGGTATAACACTTCTATCGGCGAACCTTGCGTTACCAAGTAAGGTTTAACAACGATCTCTCTCCACAACAAAGTAAAGTTGTACTGAGCCGTTCTGCAGCACGTTGTTGTTCATTGTTTTCCGTGATGCGTATTGCTGTGTTGCGTTGTATATGATAAATCAATGGTGATCTTCCAATGGGGGGAGATGGGGTACAATATTTTTGTCTGCCCGGTTTCTAGATCTGTGGCATTCCACCAGTCTGCATAATGTTGGTGGGGGAAGGGGGTGGGGGTGGGGTATGGGCTAAATGGTATCCCAGTGCTTATATAACTCAACTGGTTGGGGTTTTTTTGTTTTGTTTTTTCTTTTTCTTTTTTTTCCCATCTGTCTTTGGGGGATCTGAAGTATGTGATTTCAGTCATCAGACTGCTGATGATCGTTGGCATTTCGTAGCCGCCAGCAACGCGCGTGATTTTGTTTGAGTCTCCTTTGTATCTCATGGCCAACTACTCGTTCACATGACTGAGTTGGAAGCAGTCACCGCAACCTGTAGCATTGCAGTCATTAACCGGTGTGACGATCTGTTCAAGGAAAAACATAACATTCCACAGTAACCCCTTTCCTGATTGGCGATCTGTTATATGCGCTCTTTTGGGGGATTTACGTCATCCTGTTGAACTCTTCTTTTTTTTTTTTTTTTTTGGAAGGCGGGTCTCTTGATGGCTCAGTGGAGGGTACAGGGTGTCCTAAGACAGCCACTGTTACTTTTCTTTCAATGTTTTCGCGGAACCAGTGTGGTTTCCGTAGCTCGCGTCCTGTTGGCCTTTCAACCTAATTAACAGGTGGGATCAGGTTTCACACAGTCACACAGGGGACGTCTATTACGACGATAAGCCTGGGCATGGCTGCAATGTTCGTGTCACATTGTTCTTTTTCACATTTTGTCACACTGCTCTGTTTCGTGGGACCAGATCGATCGCAAGCTAAATTTCCCAAAGCAATTTGAAGGTTGTTTTTTTTTTTACTCATTGTGAATCACGCTTGCCATGCATCCGTGCCAACATTCCCATGCCACTAGCAACTTAACAGGAGGAAGAAATATGAATTAAAAAGGGAAAAGAAGGAAGGAACATTCAGCCCTGAAAAAGCGGCCGGAAATGTGGCTGTTACTTTCTACCAGGCTGTTACAGATCGGAAGTTACTGTCCATCACGCTGCTGTCGCCATCGATCACCATGGAGACATACACAACGGATGTGTGTCGGGCAAACGCCAAACTCAAACAAGCTCAGCGGATCTTGGGTTGCTCTGCAGAAGGGTAAGGGACTGGTGTAACTGAACCATAGGCTCAGCTGGACGGTCCGCAAGAACACGGTCGATGCCTCATCTGTTTGCGCGTTTCTGTCTTTCTTGACCTCTGTGGTCTTTTCTCTTGTGCCTTCTTCTGGCTGACTGTTGTGGAGAGAGTGAGAGAGAGAGTGAGACAGACAGACAAACTGAAAAAGACATACAAAGAATTGGAGAGAGAAAGAGAGAGAGAGAATGTTTAATGCACTTCGGCCATGGTCACATGCATCGGGAGTTTGGGAGAGGGTTTATAAGCAATTAGCGAAAGATATTCTACAAGAAGACGAAAAACAGAACTCACCAAGTGACATCAGATTTACTCAGACAATATGAAACAATTCCATGTAACTTGAAACATGAGCAGATAACTAGCAGACAGTATCACTGCAATCTGGAGTCCAGGTTGAGTCACTTATACTCATTTGAATGGTTGAATAAAGAGAGGATATCTACCACGTTCTCCATAAACCAGTTCATTCATTGGTACTCCTAGAAATCTTTTACAAGCAATAAAATGAACTCTTTCGATATTCTATAGTGTCTGCAAGCCCCAAATTTCTGAAGAGTACAACAAAATTGATTGGACTTTAGAATTTAAAAAATCTTGTAAAAATTGTAGTGACATTTCTTTGCATTTTGAAATGCTCTACAAATAAGATAGACTGCTCTTTTGCTTTAAAAAAAATAACTTTATGCTTGGTTGTTTCCTTGAGGTCGTAAATAGCTACTGTTATCTTGGTTTCACTTTTACAACAGTGTTAAGCTGTAAGATAGGCACTGAACATCTTCACAGAGAGAGAGAATCACTGAAATATTTAATGTCATTGGCTGTACAGCTCTGGTGACATGGGGGTACAATCAGAACAACAATGGTGAAAACAATTAAACAAGATCAAACAGAAAGAAAAAAAAACCCCAAAACCAGCCAACTTGGAGTTAAACAAACTAACTCTTGACCATCCGATTTTCGAGTTAATACAACCAAAAATCTTCTCTTTTTTTCTTTTGACTATCAGGGTATTGAAGCTCTTAACATGTGTTACTCTTCTTTCGAATAATATATGCTTCAGCAATAAACCTCGCCAGTCATCTTATTGTATCGTCATCAAAATTCATTTTTAGCACACCCATGACATCCCTGCTCCTTGCAATACTTGTTTGGAAGATGACGCATTTATTACGAACATTATCATATGCTTTACAATTAATTAAAAGAGGTATTTCATCCTATCTTTGGAACTCACACATTGGACAAGGGGAGAGTGATTAAACCACCTTGGGTGTGCGTTTAGGCCAAGCGTTCTCAGTCTAAATCTGGCAATATTTATTCTATGCCATCTGTTTGTTACCACCCTGATATATTTTTTTCTGGCTCGAGCATACTTTTAAAACTCAGAAACCAATCATATTGTTCAGAATTTTCCATTTTAGAATGCCAATGTTGTTTATATGAAGCTATAAGTCTGGGGGGTAGGGGGTTGGGGGTGGGTGGGTGGGGGGGGGGGGCAGTACTGCATATTGCTTTAGACTATCTGACAGACATGTAAGAAGGTTGTTGTGGATTTTCTGTAGAGCTTTCAGTGGTACATGCATGGCCTGTAACTCCCAATATATCTTGCCATTGCGTTGCAGTTGTCTTACACTTCTGATTTCTAATATCCGTAATATTATTATGCGTGTGCTGTCGTTGGCCGTGTTGGTTGTCATGTTGTAGATTTGCCTTCAAAACCTCTTGGACCAGAGCTTCATTAATATTTAAAATTTTGGCTAGCATAACAGAGTCTTCGTACGGGCTTCTCATTGTTTGGACAGGGACATAGGAACTGCCAAAGGAAATGGACGACTTAAAAATCAGTTCTTCAAATGACACACACACACACACACACACACACACACACACACACACACACACACACACACACACACACACACACACAGACACACACGCACGCACGCACGCACGCACGCACGCATGCACGCACACATAGATCATGATATTCATCTCAACCATCTCCATCATATTTTTAGAATCTCAGGAACGGCTCTTGATTGCTTTAAATCTACCTCTCCTATCGCACTCAAAGGGTGTACATTTCCAGTTCTCATTCTCAATCCTGACCCCTTCCTGTCTGATATGGTGTTCCCCAAGGTTCAGTTCTTGGTCCAATATTATTCAGTCAGTTCACTCAGCCTCTGTCCGACAACATCAGACAACATCGATATGATTTCTTTTTATGACATCCAACTCACTAAACCGTCTTCCCCAAATTCTTTTGCTGTCCTCCGCAAAAAACATCGAGATGTGCATTATTTCTGTAAAGGAGTAGATGCTGACATACATGCTTAAATGTAATGACGTCAAGACAAGCTATACTTGGAGGTCTAAAGTCTGCATTTTGTCATATTTCAGACCATGAATTGATTGTATGCAAAATTGTCAGAAACATGGGTTCTTTTTTATTATTCAGTTCCGTCCATGCACGACCATGTCAGTAATTTATATGAAACTGCTGCAATTCACTACTTGCTGGTTTTGCCTTCTGATTTGTTGTCGCGCCTTCAGATGATTTTGAACAATGCTGAAAGAATCATTTCGGAAAGTCAAAAAAGGATCACGTTACTAGGTCAACTTCGTTGTTTATCTATCCATACATATAGAATTCAGAATGCAGAATTCAGTATGAAGTTGTCATATTGGCTTATCCCCATCTTACTCATCTTCTGTCCTTCAAACTTACACCCCATCCCATTCTCTCAGGTCTTCTGTTCAAAGTCATTTGGCCAGAGGGCTTTTCAGTTATCAAGCACATTCTGTCTGGAATCATCTTCCTCTGGATCTCCAGCACTAAGTACCGCCTGTTGAAACAAGCCTTTGGGTGAGATGACGCACATCTGTTAATTTTGTCTGTAGTCTTCCTCCTACCCAACCCACTTTACCCTCTACTGGATTCATCATGTAGCGTGTGTGTGTCTGCCTGTAGGCGGGTGTTTACTATGTATGTTGAAGATTGAGTGCGAACTAGTAGGCTCTTCAGCTCTCTCAAGTTTTTATTGGACTGTTTCATTCCTTGCAATTTAAATCCCCTTCTCCCCATGATTAATTTTTCTTTAGAGTGATGCATTGTTGATGACTCTCTTAAATTGGCCATTGTCACCCCTCTTTTGAAAAAGCACAACTTGGACACAAATCAGGTAAAGAACTATAGGCCTGTGTCTAATCTGTCTTTCACTTCTAAAATCATTGAAAACATCTTGATGAAAACGGCCTGCTTGAAACTTGTCAGTCAGCTTATCGGAAAAGCCATAACACAGAAACAGCACTTCTTTTGGTCACAGATAGTCTCCTCTCCAACACAGACAAAAGACTTACATCTGTAGTGGCATTTTTAGATATATCAGCGGCGTTTGGTACAATAGACCACCAAATTCTTATCAAACGTCTTAGCACTATCTACTGCTTTAAAATGGTTTTCTTCATATCTTTCAAAACATCGACTCAAAGTAAAAAATTGCACCTCTAAAGTTATTCCTCCTGTGTTTGGTGTCACCCAGGGATCAGTCTCAGGGCCTATCTTGTTCACTTTGTACACTCAGCCGTTGTCTGACATTTTCAAAAAGCATTCATTTGGCTACCGCAAATATATACAGATGATACAGAATTACAAAAAGCTGCTCCACCATCTGATTTCAAAACAGTCACTAATGAATTGGAAGCTTGTGTAGCTGATGCAAAAGTATGGATGGACAAAAACAAGCTAAAACTCAATTCAGACAAAACCGAACTCTTGGCTGCAGGAGACCGAGCTTGTCTTAACGCATTAAAAAAAAGTGGCCCAGTCACATTTGGCCCTGCTTCAGTAGCATTTCAAACATCAGCCAAATACTTGGGTGTATATCTTAATCAAACCTTGACTATGAACGACCAAATTTCATTCTTGTGTCGCTTATGTAACTTTTATCTTCATAGGCTAGCCTCAGTCAGACCATACGTAACAGAGAAAAACATGGCTCTGTTGTTCCTCTTTTGTCCTGTCCAGACTTGATTACTGCAATTCCACTCTTGCATGTTCACCATCTTACTCTATCAACAGATTACAGAAAATTCAGAACAGTGCTGCACGACTGGTTCTCGCCAAAAAGAAATCTGATCTTGTTACACCTCTTCTGAGTCCTGCATTCACTATAAGTTAGCGACACTCGCCTTCTAACATTTTGACAAGTCTCTTCCATTGTATCTCTCTTCTGTACTGAAAACTTATGAACCGCACAGAACATTAAAATCCAGTTCTGAAAAGCTGCCTATAATCCCAAGGACTAATCTGAATGCGCTGGACATAGGTCTTTCAGAGCTCAGGTTCCCCGAGTGTGGAATTCTCTACCTTCATCTCTTAGAAATGCCTCTGATCTACATTCTTTTAAGTCAGATCTGAAAACTTACCCTTTCCGTAAGCAGTTTTGTTCTGGGCAGAACAGTTAAACCAAAGTATCTTTGTACATGTGTTTTTGTAATCCTGTTTTGATGCATTGTGTATTTCATGTAGATCGGTCTTAGATGTGATGTCATTTTTTTTCTGTCTGGTGATTTTTCATCCCGACATGCGGGCGTGCGGGCGCGGGCGTGTGTGTTTGTGTGTGTGTGTGAGGGTACGCGTGCGTAAGTGTGCATACATGTCAGTATATCCGAACAGAATTTTATGTCAGAAATATTTTGATGCTTGTGCAATTCTGATATTTCAGGATGTGGAACTGTACATGTAAGTGATAATAACACAAAGAACAAGATGGACAAAGTTTGAGGACGACAACCGAAATCGGGTAATGGCTTGGAAATTGTACTTTCTCCTAAATAGTACATTTGGCCGTCTCTGAAATCAACTGTATGTGAGTGTATTTGATCAGTCCGAAGTGTAGTTGGGGGCCTTGTCGTAACGCGTCTACCTAGGAAGCGAGAGAATCTGAGCGTACGGGGTCGAATCCCACATTTGCCTGAATTTATCTCCCATACCACTAGATCTTGAGCGGTGGTCTGGACGCTAGTCATTCGGATGAGACGACAAACCGAGGTCCCGTGTGAAGCATGCACTTAGCACACGCAAAAGAACCCATAGGGAGCAAGAGAGTTATCCCTGGCAAAATTTCTCAGTAAAATCCAATATATATATATATATATATATATATATATATATATATGTGTGTGTGTGTGTGTGTGTGTGTGTGTGTGTGTTTGACTGAAGAGTGATTGAATGACACAGAAAACGAATGATAAGCCTCTGAAGGCAGCTCTTGGTCGGCTATGCCTAGCAAGGCAAGCTGTTAGGCAAGTAACTCCATGATGATGATATGGATACTGATATAACTTATAAGATTTTTCATGCAAATTGTTTTGTTTTCTGAGTTTACGTCGGCATGATTCCTCCGAGGACTGAACACGAGGAGAGTGTAATCATTGATCATGCAGGCACCAAACCAGGTTTGCAAAGTATTAGCGCCGTAGACACAACTATGGTCAGACGGGAGAAACGGAATCACGCAGCCTCATTAGGGTACTATCGGAACGATTCGTCACACGTGTGTTGTTGGTTCTCCACACATACCAACACGAAGACACATACACATGCACACATATACAGATACACAGACACACACGCACGCACACCCCCCCCCCCCTTTTAACCCCTTCCCCCCTCGCAACCCCCACCCCACCCCACCCCCACACACATACACACACGTACGTTTCGGGAAAGCTTTGTTGGTAATTCACAGTCCATTTCTCTTTCCGTGGATTTCTGTCCTTTTCCTTCTTCATCGGTGTGTCGCTTTATCAGTCTCTCAGTCGCCTTTTCTTTCTGTTTGCAAGAAACTTTTAACAGTAAGTCAGGAAATGCCAAACATCATGATTTATGGAGAGTTAGAAAGATACCCATTGCATGTTGCTCCTTGATCTTTCAGCCGCCTTTGATACTGTTGATCCTCATATTCTCCTCAACCGTCTGAATCGCTTTTTTTTTTTTTTTAATCTGCGATATTGCTCTCTTATGGTTCCGCTCTTATCTGTCTGACCGGTCCAATGTTGTTTCTGTTTGCGGCCTTTCATTCCCCCCTTCCGACGTACAGTTTGGTGTGCCACAAGGCTCCGTGCTTGGGTCCATTCTGTTTTTTTCTCTACACACATGGCTATTTGTGAGTGAGTGAGTTTTGATAGTTTCAGAATTTGTTGGTAGTATTTTTGATTGTGTACTATTTACGATTGTGTGCTATGACTTGTGTGTGTGCGTGCGCGTGTGCTTGTGTGTATTGTGTGTGTGTGTGTGGGGGGGGGGTAGTTTTCAGTGATGTTTGATATCTTTGTGTTCCATTTTTTTCTTTTCGATATTTACATGTGTATTCTATCTGTAAACCCCTAGGGCTTATTTTCAAGATTAGGTGTAAATGCTCATAATGATAATAATAATAGTGATAATAACAATAATAATGTTGCTACAGTAATCAATGCTATCAAATACTGGTTTTCTTTTATTACAAATGGAACGATAGAATACCCAGAGCTACGTATGAGAGACAGTTAAACAACTTGATGAGATGGGCATAGAAACATGGACGAGTGAGATTAGACGATCTCTCTTTTTGCACGGATTTGAATTTGTTTGGCTACAGCAAGGGGTGTGTAAGAAGACATCCTTTTTAGGTGAGCTGAAACAGCGACTGATTGACTGTTCACACTAAGACTGGCACAACAAAGTGTTGGAGAGCAAGAGACTTTCAACCAACAGAATCTTTAAACAAAATGTGCAGCTTGACTTATAGCTCTTGCAAATCAAAAACAAAGACTACGGCACTGCCTTGTAAGATTAAGGTGTGGTGTAAATGATCTTAATTGTGATAAATATGGATATGCTGCAAATTCTCAGAGGAAAGCTGCAAATTCTCAGAGGAAGAACTGTTCTTTTCGTGATAACAAAATAGAAGATGAGGTGCATTTTACCTTAATGTGTCCAAAGTATTGGCAAATTCATCCCATTTGTTCACACACTAAATTCCGATGTAACCAGTATTGCAACATTATTCTCATCAGAACACGAACTCGAATTTGGGGGCGGGCGGGGGGGCACGGGGGGGGGGGGGGGGGGGGGGGGGGGCGGGGGGGGGGGGGGGCGGGTCTGTCTGTGTGCGTGAGTGCTTGCGTCTGCGAGTGCCTATAAATATGACATCCCTGAAACTTAACGAAGTGTGAAAATTAAGTGTTTATGATTCACGAAATTTTCTCTGCTTTTCCTAATCATATATATCATATATTTCTGATTTTGTTTCACATTTAACAATTTTTACGCCATGGGCTTTGCCCGCCCTTGTTTAGGGATCATTGTATCTAGAAACAATAAAGATTCATTCATTCATTTATTAATTCTCTGCCTGTCTGTCTGTCTGTATTTCTCTAGATGTAACTAGTTTAAAGCAGTGATTCAGGTTCGGATTGCTTTTGGGCAGAAGTGGAGCATTATCTAGCTAGGCCTATATATATTTGAGAAAAAAAAGTATCGATTGCACGTTGGTTTTATCATTATAAATTAACGTTTTGTCCATATGCTGCCGCTGATGATAATATCGAATTAGAGTTCTAAGTAACTATTGTTGATAATGAGAGATCAAAATATCTCATTACTCTAGAAATGATGAAACTATCCGCTGTCTCAAGAACAGAACAGCTATTGGCAAGGGATAGTATTTTGAACGAAATGTTGAAACGGCCAGTTACCTTAAGCATGCTTTGTCAAATTTGGACATTTTGAATTATAAAAAAAAAAGATTAATTGAATAAGAATAGAACAACAACATTAAAAGCAAGAACGAGAACATCAATGATAATGATGATAATAATAATAATGATAATAGCAAGACTAAGAACAAGAAGATTATTATCATCGTCGTTGTTGTGTTTTTTGTTTTTGTTTGTTTTGTTGTTGTTGTTGTTGTTTTGTTTGTTTTTTGTTTGTTTTTGGTTGTTTTTTTTTTGTTTGTTTTGTTTTGCTTGTTTGTTTTGTTTTGTTGTTGTTGTTGTAGTTCTTCTTCTTCTAACCATTATTATTATTATTAATAATAGAAAAGGAAGTTATGATGACCCTGATAACTGTCTCGGCAATACGTGGAAGGTGTAGCGTGTATAGTGTGGCCATACGTTTTGGTTCGAGCAAGGGGGATCCTAAGTGTTTTCTGTCCAGAATTTCTGTTCTTTTCTTTAAATGTATACAAGAAATATAATGTCCTCCCGTCTTAAAACCCGAAGCTAACATTTAAGCAACGAACCGGGAATGACCCAATATTTTTTTTGCTTCCGGAGGCTAAACGTAATAATCCGCCCACGATCCGGATACATACGGTTAAATCTGGAAGACTTACAACCCACAGAGGGAAGAAGTTTTATGTCTACATTTTTTATCCAAATTTGGTATTTACAGCTGAAATAATTTAGAGAATGTAAATTTGTTAAAGTTTCACACACACACACACACACACACACACACACACACATACACACACGCGTGAGCGCGCGCACACACACACGCGCGCGCGCGCGCACGCACGCACGCACACATATACACGCGGACACACAGACAACTGAAACACAAGATTATGATCAGCTTATCATTACAGCACCTTTTTGCACTCTAAAGTTCTGTAATGATATATGGTCACCTACCCATCATGAGTGGCCGTGCCTCACGAATAAACCTGTCGCACTCGCATTTGCACTCACAATTCCATTTCCATCCTTAGCGCTCTCTCTCTCTCTCTCTCTCTGATGGAATAATCAGGAAGTACAAAGGTTGATTGTGGTGATTGACGTGTTTTCATTGTGTGTTTTGATCTTTTCCCCCTTTTGTTTAATATGTGCTTCTTTTGCTTTGTTCACTTTTTATGACGGCAATACCTGGATGCGGCCTGGCCCTCTTAGACTGAGTGTATGGAGTTAAGGGCCGAACTTCTTCAATCAGAAAATACCCATGAGGACATGCAGTTCATTATGGACAGGTTCTGAACCTCCTGCAGGCGCTTTGGACTCACCATCAGCCTCAGCAAGACCGAGTCCATGTACCACCCAGCTAGCTCACAGAACGCCAGTGCATCCCCCTCCCCCCCCCCCCCCCCCCCCCCCCCCCGCACCCCCCGTCCCCACACACACACACACACACACAACATGGACGACGTATCGCCGTCACATTCAACAACTTGAGTAGTTTCACCAGAGATGCCTACGAAAGATCCTCGGCATAAAGTGGCAAGACAGGGTCTCCAACCTCCAGGTCCTAGAGAGGAGCGGCCTGCCCAGCATCGAAATCCAGCTGATCCAGTGCCAGCTACGCTGGACAGGACACGTTGTCCGCATGACAGATAGCAGGATCCCGAAGATGCTTTTGTATGGCCAGCTGAAGGAAGGCCACCGTGAACTTGGAAGACCCTGCAAGCGCTTCAAGGACACCTTGAAGGCAAACCTCAAAGCCTGTAACATAGACATCGCTTCCTGGGAAACTGATGTCCTTGACCGCTCTCGCTGGAGGATGCTGTGTTCTAGTGGCATAAAGACGTTTGAAAACAAGAGAACGCTGGCCATTAAGGAGAAGTGTGAGCGAAGGAAACAGGGCTCAACTTTCTCTCTCCACACACACGCGCGCACGCAGGCACACTTTCTCTCTGAACGTGTGAGCAGTTACTTGCAGTTTCTTTACCTGTCTTATCCAGTGTGTCCGTTTAGTCATTCACACAACCAAAAAAGCTGTGAGTTGTTTTATGATTTACCTCAAGATGTCCCCGAGTGTAGGTGTGTTAACGGACACGACAGCACAATTACCAAACCGCGGGGTCGAGGTGAAGTAAACCATGCATGATGAGGACAGGCTGATGGAGAAAGCGAGGTGATCCAGACTGGCTGTGATGGCCCAATGGTTCAAGTAAAATTGTTTAAGTAAAACCGCTGAACATAAGATTCTCCATCAAAACTGAACATCAGATAAGACAGGAAGACTGCTCAACAACTTGATCAGGACTAATTCAAGAAGAAATCAGAACGCACGCAGAGGTACAAAATCAGGCCATAATTATGAAATAACTATACTGTTAATGTATTAATTTCAAAGTTTCCACCCCTTTTAAGAGGTCATATAGATTGCCATGTTTTGCAAATTTTATCAGTTGCAATGTGCTGTGTATAGATGTGGCAAGCGATGGCGACAGTTTAACTTTTTGTTGCTCCCAAACCATGGAAAACCGAAACGAAATGGTTCAGTGTCCAACAACTCATATAATGTACTTTTGAGACAACGAAACCCAGTACGACTTTGATTCTGGTATTGTACCAGAACGTTGCAGATGACTGAGAGAAACGATTGATGGTTTGAGTGTTTGTTGTTTGTCCGGAAATTCTATTCTCCTTGTAAAAGGAGTGAAGGAGGAAATGTGGGACGAATCTCTGCTGGGTACAAGCCATTGGTGACCACGCGTCGAGAATGATTACTGATCACTGGTGCAATGCTCTAATGGCTATGCTCTCAATGCGATAGCTCGCGGGTTCCAGTCCAGTTCTGGGTGTCGGCTGTGATCACTTGCAGTATGCACAACGTTCATTTGGGCTGTGACGTCATGGATACGTACTCAATTTCAGATTTACTGATCGTCGAAATTTCTTTGATTTACTATATACAGTACGTTATAAAAGACAAAAGACAAAAACTACACAAAACATGGGATGACCGTGGATGAGGTCGTGTGTCTCTTCAACTCTCATATCCCCCCCCCCTCTCCCCGACTACTCCCAACTTGAAGGACTGATAATAATGACAGAAAGCCTTACAAAATCGTGTATCACACACACACACACACACATGATTATATATATAAGTACAGAGAGAGAGAGAGAGAGAGAGAGAGAGATTTATTCAATTCTCATTTATTTCGTGCGACGTGCATGCGTGTTTGTGTGTGTACTTTTTTTTTTTTTAAATATTATAAACATGAAGCGTAGGCCCTGTCAATAAATAGGACGAGTGTCATGTAAAAGGTCATAAAATATTTGAACGGAGCTACTTGCTGATGCTCTGAGGATCACCCATGCTGATTTTGACGAAGCCCCCATTCATACCAAGGGACGTGTTTGATGTCTGGTGAATTATGCGGAGATAAATCAGTTATGACTCATTTCCATGTTAAGCTAATGAATGTGCTCAGTTGAGTGCTAATCGAAATTATATGTCTCCTCTGTCCCAGAGAGCTGGTCATTGATCCCATGCGGCAAATGCTCTGTGTTGCGATGGCCAGTCCAGTGAACGTCGGAGAACGAACCCCCACCAGATCTGCACCTGGATAATCAATACTGTTCCTGATCTAATTCCGTGACGATCACTCTACGCATTAATTTTATATATTAACATGAACCACCCATCTCCACCTCTACTTCCCCCAATACACACATACGCGCGCGAGTCAGTTCTTGCTGCCATGATCCCCAAACGATCACCACACTAAATAATGCTGGCTTTGTCATGAAAAGTTCTTCAGTCATGAGCCTGTATCACAAGTGCAGCATAGAAGTTTTTCGTTTGGATGCACAATGGACTTGACGGGTAAATATAATGAAGATATAGCAGTGGAATGTGATGTATACAATTTTAAACAGAAGATATCGTGATTCTAATCTTTTACCGGATTCAGAATACATAATCCAAAGATGCAACATCGGAAAGAAAACCATAGTATGACGGTTATGTCATGTATTTTGTTTGTCTGAACTATGTCCTTCAAACATGCATTTTTTTTCTGCCCCATCATCTGCATCGTTTCAGTGGCATTACTCCCACGCCGCTCATTCTGATTTAGTCCTTCAGCCAGCCCCTCAAATCAAGCGGGTCGGTACCACTCATAGTGGCAAGTGTTATCATATAGTTTTGTATCTTTTGTAAAGAATAGGACAGAAAAAAAGACAAGAAATATACAAGAACGTCTGGAATCACTGCCAGTTTTTTGACTCACTTGTGTAAACAAAGTGAGTCAATGTTTGAACCCGGTGTTCAGATATCTCTCTGTCTGTCTGTCTGTGTGTCTGTGTCCACGGTAAACTTTAACATTACCATTTTCTCTGGATATACTTTGTCTGCCAATACCAAAACTGGCTTAAACATAATACGAAAAAAAAAAGGTTCACAGTCATACCAATAACAGGTTGTAAGTCTCCCGAATGAAGCAGTATTTCCGAATCATTAACGGTTTATTTCACTGAGATGTATTCCGAAATCTTAATATTCTAAAAACCGCTTTCCACTGAGTTTGGCCGACTAGAAGGTAGACTGAGTTCGAAGATAACATGACCTAGTGTTTCTTGTTCACAATTAAAAAAAAAAGAAAAAAAAAGAAACACAAAATCTGGACAGAACACTTACAGTGATACTAACTACACCATCAACGTGTTTACTGTTTATATAGATATTTCAAAGTGGACACTGAATTAACTGGAATGAACAAAAAAGAAAAAAAATGAATAGACCGTTTCTTTCAGTCTGTTGTAGACTGGTTTGTGCAGATCTAGAGATCTGCCATGTGTTGCGATATGCTGCAACATCTTTACCGCCGAAAAAAAGGAATAATCGAGATGTGATAAAACAGACAAAAACATGATTTAAGCGGCGTTATTACGTCCACTACAATCACATCTATTTATCACATGGAGAAGAAAACGTCAACATTGTTTTAATTAAGTTTTAAATTTAGTCATTTCACGTCAGATGTGCCGCAGCCTTGGAGATTAGTCTGCTTGCATCAGAACTGAACATGCGTGGTTAGAACCCGCTCGCATGCCTTTTTTCTAATATTTTTTTTTTCTCCCAAGCTTATCCTATATATTATATTTAATACAGAGCACTTTTCAACGATTTTATAAATCTCTTTTCTTTTTCTCCTCATGATTCCTTTACTGGATAAAGCGCGAAGCACAAGTGAGTCTTGAAAGCTTTGCCTCTTCTTTTTTAAGCGCTGGGCGAGTATTTCGAGATGGGTCTATCCATCTGATTTCACTGGCCAATCGGATAGGCGTGTGTGTGCGGACTCAAATACCTTGCTGCAGGCTAAATCGGGTACATGTGCGTTCGGGGAAAAAAAAACAAAAAAAACAAAAATGGATGTAGCCCATGATGGACAGCGCGCAGAGAAAAAGGTCTGTGAGCTTGAAAGACAGTTGGCTGGTGCCCTGCAAGAATTAACTTAAAACATGTATAAAAGCATACTGTTTGCTTCTGTTCCCCGTGGTCTTCTCCAAAAATTTGAGTCGTTCTGCGCTGCGTTCTTTACAGACTGCGACATGTGGTCGACACTCAGCAGTGTATTAAAATGAAATGAGTTCAGAATATTCTTTCTTCAATTCAACGTCTTTTCACTTTGCGTGATATTAGACGTTCACAGTGTGTGTGTGTGGTTGAGGTTGGGAACACCACTAAATTGTAATTGCTAATACGATATCTGACGAATCCACGGGGGATGAAGGTCTTCCTCCCTCAGAGAGAAATCATGGCTTCTCTCTCCCTCCATTTTAAGTGGCTGTCCTTAAAGGGTTTGTATTCTCCTCCTGCTCCTGCCCCCCACCCCTCCCCCTACTGTACCAGTCCTGTGGAATTATTTTCCAATGTACATGAATGAATTGACAACATTTGTTGTTTCTAAATCAAATATAAACAGATCTAGTGTTTTCTGTTTAAAATTGAAGATTACGATATTGGTTTGAGACTTCATTTCCATTCAACATCATTGTACATATAAAATGATGTATTTCTATTCACCTGTTGTGTTCGTATGTCCGCTCTTTCTCACTTCAGTCCTGTCTCCCTGCTTTACTTTGTACTGGTATTTGTTTGCCGCTTCACTGGTTAATATTCTTTAGTTCATGTTAATACATAATTGATTCAGTTCAATTCAATTCAATTCAAAATACTTTATTGTCTGCTTCAACCAAAAACAGAAAATTTTCTTTAGGCTCACTTAAAATAAAAATGCCCGTCAGCAAAAAAAAAAAAAAAAAAAAAAAAAAAAAAGACACACCCTTCACTTATCACCATGTACACATCTATTATTATGTAAAAAGAAACACCATGTGGGTAAGATACTATTACATTCAGAGTGTAACAACTGTGTGTGTATTGCGTGTGTGCCCGTGCGCGTGCATGCATCGTTTTGTGTGCGTGCCTGCGTGTTGAGTTCTCGCGCGTGCGCGTATGTGTACGTTTCAATCATTATAAAAAGGAGAATATGCAGTAAGATAATAATAACATTTAAAAAGGCAAATGCTCATCAACAGTTAAAAACCGGGGAAAAAAAAAAAAAAAAAAAAAAAAAAAAAACCCGAATGAGCAACTGGCACACCCCTTCCTTGATCACAGCAAACATATTAACTATCATGTTAAAAGAAAACATTTAGGTAAGAAAACAAAAATTACATTTTAAGATAAAGTGAAACATTTCAATGATATAATAGGAAAATATTCAGTAAGATAATTATAACATTTAAGAACATGAAATCACAGTTGAAAGGTCAACACCGCCACCAAGACTAAAGCATGTAAAACTCCTTTCACGCCCCTCTGCGGCAAAACAATAACACTGAGTACGCGCCCACACACACGCACACACACACACACACACACGCACAGACACATACACACACACACACACACACACACGCACCCACACACTTCTCCCCTCCCCCCCTCCCCTCACTTCTTTCTTTACACGCATGCATGCATACATATAGGGAAGAAAGACAACTGCCATCATAACAATAAACAAATAACCGACAATGGAATAAAAACATTATTTGAGCGAATCATTTATCACAGCAACAGCAGAGGGAGCAAATGATTTTTTGTACACATTCTTCTTTGCAAGAGGGATTTTACATCGTCTGCCAGAAGGGAGTTTGGGAAAGACAGAGTTAAGTGGATGAGTGGAATCATTAAAAATTTGGAGTGCTTTTCTGCTAAGTGTGGACTGGTATAGGGTGTTCAGTTGTTGCTGGGGCTTGGTTATGATTTTGCTGGCCAGGTTTACAACTCGTCCTAATTTTGTCTTTAACTTCACAGTCAGATTGCCAAACCAGGCCACAATACTGAAAGCCATGACATTTTCTATCAAACTTCTGTACACCAGCTCAAGTATGTGTGGACTAACATTAAAACTTCTTAATTTTCGCAGTAAAAAGAGTCTCTGGTGAGCTTTCTTGGCAGTGGCATCAACATGTTCACTGAATGTGAGACTGTGATCAACTATGGTCCCTAGATATCTAAAACTGTCCACTATTTCCACTTGTTTCTGATCTATTGTGACTGGATTTTGTGTGTGTGTGTCCCTTTCACTGCCTAAAATAAGTTCTTTTGTTTTCTCCACGTTCAGTTCGAGAAAGTTATCCTTTAAGAAAGAGTTTATGACACTAATTTCTAAAAAATACTGTGAAATTGAAAACTCGTCTTTTAAAAGACCAACTAAAGCCATGTCGTCAGCATATTTTACAAGACTGAGAAAAAGTTCTGAGCACCTGATGTCGTTAATGTAGAGGGAGAAAAGCAAAGGGGATAAAACACAGCCCTGCGGAACTCCAGTATTCACAGTAATAATTTCAGATAATATGGGCCAGTCAGAACTGACATTCAGCCAAACACGCTGTGGCCGATCGCATAAAAACTGTCGTATCCATAAGATAAGTTCAGATGTTACATCTTGGTCTATAAGTTTCCTCACTAAAATATGATGTTGAATAGTATTAAAAGCAGCAGACAGATCCATAAAAAGTACCCTAACAGATGATCTTTGTATTTTCGATTTTACATTATCCAGTTCAGTGCCAGAGAATTTTCTTGTTAAAAAAAGAAAGAAAAAAAGTGTTCTCCCCTTGCCAAGGAATTTTGAAGATTCGGGGTAATAAATCATTAAAAAAAAATTATAGTACAAAAGCTATGGTCGATACAGAAAGAAAGTAAACGTTTTTGTGAAGGCAAATGAGTGTAGATTCTGCTTCTGGGCTTTTTTCCTCCCCAATTAGGTTGATTGTAGGTAACTGTTCAGGAATGTAAAGTCAAGATGATTTTTGTGCATCAACATAATGACATCCATAAAGAAAAGAAACAAAATACAGCTAGAAATAGCAAGCCTATTGTCAGATTATGCCTGTGGAAGAAATTAAAACAGGCTATAAGTTTATGAAAACAAATCACAGCTCTTGCATACATGTAAGTAAACCACTGTCCCACTAATGACAAAAGTGAGTAAAGTCAAGGTGAAAGGTCAATAACAGTCCCAGAAACTGAACTGGCAAGCTTTTTGACAGCAAAGAGCGTTTGCAAGTGAGAGGGTGAAGTTCTTTGATGACGTTCACTGCTTTCAAGTTGCACGTGGGCCGATGCCTGCTGTGTGTCCGGCTTGCCACCTCTTCAAACAAGTCATCCCTCTGATTCAGCGAAAAGAAAAGCGTTTAAAAACAAAAAGCACGTGTTTCACGGCCAGTGCAGGTTCAGCACTGCGTTTCGCGAAAATCGTGGGGCATTGGCGGTTGTTGATTGCCTTCTGTCTGCTTTGAAATGGGAGTTCACTCTACCCAAAAGCCATGCCCCCTTGATGACCTCTGGCTGGCATTCGACCTATCGTCTTACATCACTCCTCTCCCTCTCCTTCCCTCCTTCCAGCACTGGCTGCACGGATTCTGTCAGTCATAGCCAGTTGTTCAAAAACGCTGTCTGATTGGATGGACGGATTGAATTACCATAAAATGGGCTGTTAGTTTCATAACTGTCGTTGTCAATCGCCTTCGTTTTCAAACTAATCATCAGACAAGAGAGATCCTTCTCCATTGCAAAACCTGTCCATAATCACAAGCAGAGCTTTCAGAGTTGTGTAAATCTGCTGACTGTGACTATTTGCTTTACTGGACACAGTTTTCAATGCATTTGTTTGCACATGATGCAACCCCCTTTCCACGCGCATATCACGTGGTCAGTTAGCAAATTGTTTTTGAGTAGAAAGAGGTCTTCTACCTGATGTAAGTTCATTTAAATAGTGTTTTTATAATCCAGATACATCAAACTAACTGTTCAGTCTGTTTATGTGAATTGAACCAAACTCCAATGAAGGAAAAATCGGAACATATGCAGGACGTCAGTGCACGTCTTATAGGCACTATGGCAATACTTTTTGTAAGACGTCAGCTGACGTCTTATAGGCACTCTACTGGTTAAAATGTTTGTTATCTGTATCTGCTGATGTATTGCAATGTCCATATTATCTCATACTTGTTTCCTTTGTAATGTTTGTTTCCTTCTTAATCATGGTTACGACTTAGTAACGATGTTGACGTATTGTGTTGTATTACTTTTCGTCACAACAGATTTTGTGTGTGGCATCCCGGCTGCTTTTGATTGGGAGAGCGCGTCTCCACAGTGCAGTGCCACCCTTTTTTCTGTTTGCTATTGACAGAACTGAACTTTTCTGTTTTGAACAGAACCTGAATGGTTAATGACATTAAAATCGTCGAACGTCAACACCCCCCGCCCCCCACGCCCTCCCCCCCACCCCCTCTCTCTCTCTCCCTCCCTCTCTCTCATCCTCCACCTCCCGTCTTTGGTGAGGACCGAATGGGAAAAAAAAACACACGTGCATATCTCTAACTCTCGTGAATAGATGGTCACTGTTGTGTTTGTGTGTCTCTCCATCTTAGTCTCTCCCTCGGTCTCACAGTCTCTGTCTCGCCTTGTGTATGTGTGTGTGTGCGTGCGGGGTGTGTGTGTGTGTGTCTTACAATTTGTTTTCTCTCACTCAACACACACGCGCACACGCGCTTTCTGTATCTGCCTCTTTCTGTCCGTCAGTCTCTCTCTGTCTGTCTGTCTCCCCCTCTCTCTCGTGTGTGTGTGTGTGTGTGTGCGCGCGCGTGCATGCCTGTATGTATTTGCAATCTGTATTTGTCTGTATTAATATCTCTCAATTCGTGTCGGTTTTTCCTTTTCTCTTTTCGTAAGTCTGTACGCACTAACGCGCGCGCGCCCACACACAGACACACACGCACTCACGCACGCACACACAGACAGAGAAGCAGACACACGGAGTCAAAGAAAGGGATAGGGTCGATCACTGACAAAAGGAACACGAATAAGGAACCCAGCTTTGTCATTCAGACCGCAACAGAACAGCCTGCATAAGTCAGCTTCTGACATTAATGCACCCAACAGAAAGCAATCGCAGAATCGATTTTACTTCGTATGGGGAAAAAACCCTTATGTTTCAGTCCGGAAACAGCATATTTGTTTCTCCCAGACTGTATGACGTAAGCATGACGTCACAAGAGGGTGTCTCCGCCGGTTCAGGTGCAGGTCGCTGACGATGGCGTGTCTGGTGAGAACTGGGGTGGGCCCGGGGCCACAGCCGGTGTACTGTTTGAATAAACCCCTTCACCATTCAACATTTGCTGTCATTTCGGCTGTCAGGACAGTAATGGCTGCATAGTGCTCCGCGTTAGTTTTGCAACGCATCAGGTAAAACCAGAATAGAAAGGTGCAAGAATCTATTCCATGTTGCTCAAATAAAGGGTTTGACGAAACTAAACACATTACATCAGAATGTATCACAGAATATTGTGTTGTCTTGCGTTGTCATGTAACGTTCCAAAAACACTTTTTGCATGATCCTTAATGCATGTATGTATCCAAGCCAAATGCTGTTTTCCGAACAGGAAGACGAAAGGTCTTTTCTGCATTCCTTGCATAATTCAAAGTTTTTGGTGCACTACCCAGTTTATAAATTCATGATCGTTTATAAAGAGTATAAACAGAGAATTGGTTTCCGTGTGTTTTTCGGATGCTTTTTCCGGATGTAGAAAACAACAACTGGAATGTAATTAGTATTGTTCGTCCTTCAGAGTTGAAAATTATGACAACTTCAGTGTCAGATGGGAGGATTTGTGATTGTGGGTCCGGAGGTAAATGGTGAGGCCAGTCTGGGCCCGGAAAACTCGTCCACATGTGGTAAATACGTGGGTAGTTTCCTCCGTGCCTCTGCGGCACGTCTAATTTCTGATGAGTGTGCTCCTTTAATAATCTCTTGCTTCGCCAAGTTCGGTGGTTCAGAGCAAGCAATTCCTAGCTACTCAGATTGATTTTTAAGGTCTTCAAGGGACGCTTTGAGGCAGTCTTCTAAACTTTTTCCTGCTTTCAAACTGAGTGCTTGCCCTGGCTCAGCTCTCCATACAGCATCTGTTTTAGCAGTCGATTGCCAGACATTCTGACAGCATGGCCTGCCCATCTGCTTTAGGCTTTCTGTTGGAGGGTATCGACACTGTGGGTGCCAGCCCGTTCCAGGACCTCTATGCCTGTGAAAGTGGTTGAGCTGAGTAGCGTGTCTGCTGTAGATATTCCAGGTCTCACTGGCATGGATAAGGGTAGTGAGTACCACTGCCAGGTAGACCTTCAGCTTGTTGGTAAGGCGGAGTCCTCTCCACTCCCATACATTCTTACAGTCTCTCAAAGGTGGCACTGACTTTGGTAGTTCTGTTGATGATCTCTGCGTCAATGATAATCGATCGTGAAGGAGTACGGCCCAGATATTAAGCTTCTGCCCCTTTACTGTGATGTGTGGTTCCTGGTAGGGCTTTCCGGGTGCAGGCTGGCACATGACTTCGGATCGGTCTTTTTCATAAACAGCCTTCAAAACGTCGGGGGGGGGGGGGGGGGAGATATACGCTTGGTGTTGTGACTGTCTCCACGGTCCTGGATTTTGTCAGTCTTTTTGCTTAAATCAGACATCCTGCACTCATGGAGTTTCCTCTGTACTTTCCGTTTTGAACTGGTGAAGGCGTTTTCCTTAGCTTGTGATTTGAATTCATTCTGGTGCGCTCTGAACAGTTGGTGTTTCTCTGAAAGCAGTGCCTGTTTCTCCTTGTTATTCTTGTTGAACCGGTTTTGATTTCTACGAATTGTAGGTCCGAGGTGTTCGAAAGCGGTAGAGTAGACTGCAACTAGAAGGCTGTCCATTGCTGTTCAATGTTGGTGTGGTCATCCTGTGGTGTGTTTGGGCAGCCTGCTATCTTGGTCTTCGCGAACTTCTGCAACTTAGCTGCTCCTCAGTTTGGAGACATTGAGCTTTTTTCAGTCTTCTGACATTTGGGTCTTCTCACAGGCAGGATGTGAATTTTGAACCTGGACACTATGAGTCGATGATCCATACAGCATTCGGCACCACAATTAGCCTTTTTCACGCAAACGACTTGGCTGTCCCTCCTTCTGGTGTTGACATAGTCGATTAGATGCCAATGCCAAGAACGTGAATGCAACCACGATTTCTTGTTCCGGGCCCCTAGGGAGGCGGAATAAGGTGTTTGTGATGACAAGCAATGAACCTCATACAGAAAATTGAAAACGGAATGGGAAGCCCAGAGTGGCATAACGCAATGCGCAACTTTCAGATTAAAAAACTCACATGGTCATACTGCCCGGGACATGCAGGTGTTAAGGGAAATGAGCGAGCTGACAGACTTGCTGGTAACGCAACACCAACGAGCAGCCTACATCTAGGAAAATCGGAAATCCTCAGAAAAGTCAAAGAATACCAAAAAGAACAGGTACAAGGCCATCACACCATCGATCGCCTCAAAGAAATAGAAGCAGAGAGAGGGAGCGGCCGCAAATCTAACATGAAAGGTAGAGCACGATGCTTTGCAAATCAAACAAATATCGGCATCATTTCCAAACCAACATTGCGCAAATTTCTTCAAAACGGAACAGAGTCTCTGTGGGCCTTTCCAAATACAATAGACCGAGCAACACACTAGACGCCACGTTCTTGGCATCAGAGATCTTTTCCCATCCCTCTTGCGGCCAGTCAGTGGCGGCTGTGTGTGTTTGTGTGTATGTGTGGGTCTGTGCTTTTGAGTGCGTTTGTGAATGCGCGAGAGTGAAATTGTACACAAGTGTCAGGAGAGATATGTGTACGTGTGTGTGTGTGTGTGTGTGTGAGGGGAGGTGGGAGTGCGGGGGGAGGTGGGGTAGAGGATGAGGTATGTGAGTGTATGCATGCCTACACTGTGGGAGCAACAGGATATTGGAACGTGTGTATATATATATATATATATATATATATATATATATATATATATATATATATATCTTTGTATGTACGTGTGTGGGGTTGGAGGTGGGAGATATGGGCGTATGTGTGTGTGCTTGTACAAGTAAGTGTTCATCTCTGTGAGTGTGTGTTTGTGTGTGTGTGTGTGTGCCGTGGAAGCTGCGATACGTAGACTAGAAATGAGTGTGTGGAGGAGGGGGTAGAGGAGGTGCAAGGTAATGTGTGTGTGTGTGTGTGTGTGTGTGTGTGTTGGAGCTCATGTACGTTTATATGTATTTGACTGTGCTTTCATATGTGCTTGTACAAGTAAGTGTTCATCTCTGTGAGTGTGTGTTTGTGTGTGTGTGTGTGTGTGTGTGTGCCGTGGAAGCTGCGATACTTACACTAGAAATGAGTGTGTGGAGGAGGGGGGTAGAGGAGGTGCACGGTAATGCGTGTGTGTGTGTGTGTGTGTTGGAGCTCATGTACGTTTATATGTATTTGACTGTGCTTTCATATATGTGAAACTGCATGTCTGGTGCATTTCTGTTATGCATGTGTGGGTGTATGTGTGAATGTGTGTATTTTACATTTATTTGCTTATTTATCACCATTGTTGTCTTATTTATTTATTTATTTATGTTTTATTATTATCATTTTATTAGTATTACTAATATTATTACTACTATCTTTTTCTATATTATAATTATTATTTATTTATTTATTTATTTATTTATGCAAGCTTATCTATTATTTATTCCCCCGTTTTTTTTTGGTTTTTGTTTTTGTTTGGTTTTTTTGTTGTTGTTTTTTTTTGTGTTCTCAAGGCCTGACTAAGCGCGTTGGGTTACGCTGCTGGTCAGGCATCTGCTTGGCAGATGTGGTGTAGCGTATATGGTTTTGTCCGAACGCAGTGACGCCTCCTTGAGCTACTGAAACTGAAACTGATGACAAGGTCGTGCATAGTATGAGCTTTCTGCTTTTGGCGCAGAAAATTTGGATTCGGTTTAAATGAATCAATATTGCCAAGAGCAAATGAAATAACAAAAGAAACACGATTAGGAGTTCTACACTGGAAAATTCTTTCACAACATAAGCATAATTCTAAATAAAATGAAGATAAAAGAAAATAGCAAATGCTCCTATTGTAGTGACACAGTTAACTACACAGAACACTTTTTATGTGACTGCCCAGGACTTTTAGGCATACGTAGAAAAGACAATCTATTAAAAATTAGACGCTAAGTTGAAATTATCAGCTACAGATAAACTGTTGGTGTCCAAATGTATTCTCAGCTCAAGAAAAACTACCAACATATTAATCTTATTATTTTGATTGGGAAAATAACTTTAAGCATATCAACAAGAATGAAAAACGGAATCTTCTTCGCACCCACATTGTATTTTTAATTGGGAAATGAATCTCAGAAGATGACCTGGCAAAAAAAAATTTTAAGTTTGACCCTGTCCTTTTTTCACGGTCGCAAAGCCAAAAAAAGTCAAGGACTGAGAGAGAGAGAGAGAGGGGGGGGGGGGGGGGGGCGGGGGGGGGGGGGTATGCTCAACATTGTTTCTGCAGTTGTGGTGATCATGCCTTTTCATGGTGTCACAATCATGACGTTACTAACACCTTATGACCGTTGCAATCATCCTCTTCCTTGTGATAAAGACAGCTGTAGTATTTAAGCTTGTGACGTGCTGTTTCTTTCATAAACCTTGTGGTATGCTGATGTTTTCATAAAGCTTGTGATTTGTTTGTTTGTTCTTTTATGGACCTTGTGATGTGCTAATTCCACTAAAAAGGACGATGCTAGATAGTTAAGTCCGTTTTCGTAGAGCCTAAATGTAGTGGTCAAGCTCTGAATACATGGCTGCATAAATCAACCTTGCACATTGTGGTTGAAAACGACAACAAAGTACAAGACAGCCTTGTGAACACACACACACACACACATGCGCGCGCGCGCACACACACGCACGCGCCCACACACACACACACACACACACACACACACACACACACACACACACACACACACACACACACACACTGGCTGAAAATTCAGTGTGGCAAGAATTACATATAAAGTCTTTCCATAAGAGATTGCTTCAGTCAGAAATTAGCTTTCGATAATTAGTCTCCAGTTAACTACATCAGTTGTACATTGTTTCAGTCTTGTCCAGGATCACCCGTGCACATGAAATTCAGTTTTTCTGCTGAAGCACAATTTTTTTTGTTCATTACATTTAATAGTTCCAAGGTGGATACTTGTATGTGTGTTTTTCCCAGTCACCGTCTATTCTCTTGCACCATGTGTCTTCTTCTAGTACCTGTAGTGGTTGATCATGGTGATAGGATTCATTTATTCTGCCTGCAGACGATTATCTGAAAGCTACACTTGAAACGTTCTTGTGAAATGTGTATTGTGCCAAAGAATAATAAATAAAAATCTCAGTTAAAAAAAAAAGATGGCCATTCTTGTTACACACGCCAGTGCCACGTTTTCCAAGGATCCCTTCCCATGTCTGGTAATCTTTAACCACTCTAGCCTTTAAGTCTCTGAGGACTATGTGCTTCGTTGACTCTGGGACTACTTCTGTGAGGGCGTCCAGTTCTTCATATAAATAATCTTTAGGTTTGTCATTGTTTGTGCACATACTCTGATCAGCGTTGCACTCCAGCGTTGTTTCCAAGTGAGGGCTGAACCATCACCAGGTGACCGTTGATGTCTTCTGGAAGATTGGCAAGTTTACGAGCGAGGTTGGGCCTGAGGGCGAATCCAACGCCCGACTCTTGCCGTTCAGTGCTGTTGCAACTTCTCCAGAAGAAAGTGTACTTACCACAACGTTCAGAAAGCTGGTCCTTGTCCACTGGATGTGTTTCATTGAGTGCTGCAATGTCTGCATTGTAGCGGGATAGTTCTTTGGCGACCTTTTTTCTCGTCTCTCTGCCTTGGTGTTGTGCAACATAGTGCGCACGTTCCACGGGCTAAGGTTGAGAACCTTCGCGTTTGTCTTCTTCGTAGTTCAACTACTGGTTGGGATCCCCGCCAGTCGCAGTGTGCTGGCCAGGGTAAGATGGAGACAGCTATGATTGAGTGAGGCATCTTGTTTAGCTCCTTCTTACATGGAGGTGAGTAGAATGATTTCTAAAGAGGGCTGCTCAGACACCCAGAGTGCTGCTCAACTACTTCTCCGTCCCAGTGGGGAACAACCTAATGTGTGCCGATTGTGTGTAGGTTTGTGACTACAGCTTCTAGTGTATCCACACCTGCTGGTTCGTCACTTGCCCATCGCCACAAGAGTTGAAGTAGCGTAATGAAGTTTGAAGTTGTGACTTGCACTTGACTGCATCCAGTGGCACCGCAGAGTCGAGACAGCTGGAGATAAGTCGGGATGCAACGGATGGCCAGCAGTGTTTATTCGTTGGACCACCAGGTGGTGGTCTGCATAGTTACATATGTAGCCAAGTGCTCAGCTGGCTACAAATACTGCTTCACACACGACCTGGAGCAGACGCATTTTTCGCAGCCCACCTGTTGGTCTTGAATGACACAAACAGAATGCGTGACACCATTCGAATTGTAAATGCAAAGTCCATTCTAAACAAATGTTCCAAACAATTATTAAACTAAATCTGTGTATCATTCTCTGCCAGATTATGTCTGTTGTGCTCACACACACACTTTAATCAGTAAGAAGCACATTTGATTTCAGTTTAATCATTCGTCGGAATAGGGATTTCAACTGACACTAAGTTTCACTGCAGTGATGGTGTCCAACCATTGACATGTGGAGGTAACTCGTGTAACGCGATGTGATTCAAACTTTGAATCAAAAGCTGTTAGGCTTCTGGCCAGTCAGTCTCATTCCACATGCTCATTTGTCACACCCACTGTCAGCTGCCTATGATTCTACTATAAGTACTCTATTTAAAATGTGTTGATGATTTCTAAATGAATTATTGCTTTGACAGCTAGCTCAGCTGTGATTGAAGGCCATGTCATCATATGTTTGAAGGAAGATTAGTGTCACGGCTCGTGGCATTTCCATCCTCCCTCCACTGAAGAGGCACAGTGTCTGACTCCCAGCACAGCACAAGGCGGGCCAACCCAGTGTCGCAGGACTCAAGGCTGGTTGTGAGGAAAGTCTACACCACAGGCATAAAGCAATTCCCAGAAACAAAGAAACATTCGCTCTTTCACAAAGTATGCGACGAGTAGGCAGGCAGGCTTATCTGTCGGTGTGTGCCCTCATATTGGAGAAGAGGCCTGTTCTAGATGCGCAGCACTTCCCACAGGTGTTGCAAGGGAAAACGTCTCCAGAAGTTGAGCCCTGCTTCTTTCGCTCACGCTTCTCTTTAACTCACTCAGTACGGCCAGTCCTCTGTTCTCCTCTACACAGACCCCTCGGATGTCCAGTGGGTGTCTGAATGACCCAACCTTTAGCTTCCGTCGTCAGAATTGTGGTATTCTTTGTCAACATTCACGTCTTCAGTATAAGAGCCTTCCGCTTGCAGTATTTTGATGATGCTAATTGGGGTGAAACGCTGTTAACGTCGTCTCTTTCGCCGTTCGTATGGAGAGAGTTAATGGCCAGCGTTCTCTTGTTTTCAAACGTCTTTATGCCACTAGAGCACGGCATCCTCCAGCGAGAGCTGTCAAGGACATCAGTTTCCCAGGAAGCGATGTCTATGTCACAGGCTTTCAGGTTTGTCTTCAAGGTGTCCTTGAAACGCTTGTAGAGTCACCCAAGTTCGCGGTGGCCTTCCTTCAGCTGGCCAAACAAGACCATCTTCGGGAACCTGCTGTCTGTCATGCGGACGTGTCCTGTCCAGTGTAGCTGGCATTAGATCAGCAGGCTTTCGATGCTGGGCAGGCCGCTCCTCTCTAGGACCTGGAGGTTGGAGACCCTGTCTTGCCACTTTTGCCGAGGATCTTTCGTAGGCATCTCTGGTGAAACTGCTCAAGTTGTTGAATGTGACGGCGATACGTCGTCCATGTTTCACAGCAGTACAACAAGGTAGTCAGCACAACAGCTCTGTAGGTTTTGATTTTGGTGCTGAGCCTGATGCCTTTGTTGTTCCACAGCCTGTTGTTGAGTCTGCCAAACGCGGAGCTGGCATTGGCGACGCGCAGCGTCACTTCTGCATCAAGGGCTCCGTTGCTGCATAGGGTGCTGCCCAGGTAGCAAAACTTGTTGACTGACTTGATCTCTGTGTCATCTATCTTGATTGCAGGTTGGGGCGTTCTGAGAGCTAGCTGGCCGTTATATGGACTCGGTCTTGCTGAGGGTGATGGTGAGTCCAAAGCACCTGCAAGAGGTTGAGAACCTGTCCGTTGTGAACTGCATGTCCTCATGGGTGTGCACAGCAAGCGCGCAGTCATCAGCGAAGAGGAACTCTCTCAACAGTGCCTCAAACATCCTGGACCTGGGTGGAGTCACCACAAGTTGAAAAGTTTGCCATCAGCATGGCAGAGAAGAGAATGGAGAACAGTGTGGGTGCCAGGACGCAGCCCTGCTTCACTCCGTTTACCACAGGGAACGGATCCGACATGTCAGTATTTTCCTGTACTTTCGCCTGCATGCCATCGTGGAATGACGCAATCAGCTGGATAGGCTCTCTGGGCAGCCGAACTTTAGGAGGATCTTCCAGAGACCATGGCACTTCACCATGTCGAAGGCCTTAGTCAGGTCTACAAAGACCATGTGGAGCTCCTTGTTCTGCTCACGGCACTTCTCCTGCATCTGGCGTATGGCAAACACCATGCCACATGTTCCCCTGCCTGAGCGGAAGCTGCAATGTGCTTCAGGATTGACTGTGTTGGAGACATGGTCAGCCAGTGTGTTCAGTATGATGCGGGCGAAGATCTTGCCAGCGATGCAGAGTAGAGAGATTCCACGGTGGTTATCACAGGATGTTTTGTCACCTTTCCGTTTGTAAATTGGACAATTGAAGCATCCTTGAAATCCTGGGGGACCTCCCCTCTCTCCCAGATAGACTGGAACAGGCTGGTCAGCTTGTCTGTCAGCACCTCGCCTCCATACTTGTAGATGTCAGCCCAGATTCCATCCGATCCTGTGGGCTTTTCCTGATGTTATCAGCTTCAGGGCATTTCGGATCTCGGCCTTGGTGGAAGGGGCAGCTAGCGAGTCATTGACTGGTAGCTGTGGGAGGGCTACAATTACCTCGTCAGTTACAGATGAGTCCCTGTTGAGGAGGGTGTTGAAGTGCTCTGCCCAGCAGGCAAGGATGTCTTTCTTGTCTCAGGAGGGTGGTCTGGTCCAAGGCTGAGACAGGGCTTGATCCTGTGACTCTCGGCTCATACACAGCTCGGAGACCATCATGGAAGGTCTTCATGTCGTGAGCATCAGCAGCGGACTGAAGCTCTTCGGACTTTCTCTCCCACCAGGTGTTCTTCATCTCTGTACGAGTAGTTTGGTTTGCAAGAACCGATCCTTCTTCCTCTGGCAGTCTTTATCGGAAATGTGATCCTGATGCTGTATATGCATTGTGTTCAGGAGCTTGGAGATTCCAGAGTCGTTCTCGTCAAACCAGTCTTTGTGGCTCCTCTGTACAAAGCCAAGTGTGTCAGCTGCTGCTGTGTACACAGCATCTCTAAAGGTGCTCCATACCTCTTCTACATCAGTCGATGCAGGAATTTCTTGGAGAGCTGCTTGGATTTGCTGCTGCAGCACGTCCTTGGTGATAGGGAGGCGGTGGATGTTCAACTTCCTAGCGTGTTTCTGCCTGGCTGGCTGGAGCTTCCGTGCAAGTCTGATGTTCATGTTGCTGCGTACTACGCGATGGTCCGACCAGCAGATTGCTCCTCTCATGCAGCGTGTAGTGGAAACATCACCTCTGTCCCTTTGCTGGCCAATCACATAGTCCAGCATGTGCCATTGCTTGGAGCGAGGTTGTATCCATGTGTTCTTGTACTTGTCCGCTTATTGGAAGAGGGTGTTGGTGATGGTCAGTCCATGCTGTGCGCAGAGCGAGAGCAAAAGCAGTCCGTTGGAGTTGCACTTGCCAGTGCCGTGCTGTCCTCGGACTTTTGGCCACGAGGAGAAGTCCACGACGACGCGGGCATTGAAATCCCCAAGGATAATCAGCCAGTCCTTTCTGTCTACCACTGAAATGGTGCGGCTGAGCTCCTCGTAGAAAGCTTCTTTGATGTCATCAGGGTTGGTCATAGGGGAGGGGACAATTATCACTCTCGAAAAAAGCATGCCAAGTGAAAACATGGTTGTGAAATGTTGGTATTAAAAGTTGTTGGTATTTTTTTGGTGGTGGTGGTGGTGGTCATCATGTTGTGTCTAAACAACCCAGGTTCTTTGATCAAAAAACGATTTGCTCATTTCAGAACTCTGTGGTTTCTTGTTGGTGTTGTTTATTTGTGCTCCCCCCCCCCCCCCCCTCTCTCTCTATCTCTCTTTACCTTTAAAAAAATTCTTTATACAGTTTCCTTGTTTTTCTTCAAGTTTATGCAATATCCTTTCGCAACCCCTTTCACTTTCACTCCATGATTGGGTGTGAGTTGGAAGGCGTAGGGATGGACTTGATGGTAGTTACCCCATCTGAACGCACCATTTCAGTTGCAGTACCCGCTCCCCATTCATCCACCCCCGACCCCCACAGCCCGCTCTGATGCTGTGCCAGTGTCACCAGTCCTCAGGGAGCTATCAGTGGTCAGTGGCCACACACCAGGTGGTTGGTGAAATCACTGCAGCAGACTTCAGGAGATCAGATTCTTTTGTTAAGTGTGTTTGGCAGGGTCGGGAGACTTCCTCCTGTTAACTAGGTACTCGTTAGAAGAAAGAAAGAATGAACGAATGAAATTTTATATCACGAGGGTAAAGGAATAAGCATAGGTGCTTTTTTGCATCCGGCCCTCTGGGCAAAGTTGGCAAAAAAAAAGAAAAGAAAAAAAGAAGGAAAAAAGAACAGAAAGAAAAAAAAGAAGAAAAAAAAGTTCGTGGTAATGTTATAGTGTGCCGGCAGTGTCACCTGCACCCCCACCCTGTCCCCTTCTCTCCCATCCCTTCACCTCCCCCCCCCCCCCCACCCTCCCCGCCCCCCTTTTCTTATCTCCCTTCCCGCTCCGTCCAAAGTCCTGTCTTTGACGTCGCGCCGACACCGCGTCACCCTCCCTCCTTCCACCCTTCCGCACCCCCACACCATCGTCGGCCGTCTTTGGTCAGCGAATCTGCATCACCAGGCCCCAGCTGTAGGACCAGTGCGGTTATGCCGCAATCCCCGTGCTGAAGTTAGTCTAGGGCAGATACAAAAATGGTTAAAATGTCTGCAACAAAACCGTTCTTTTCACGATAAAACACAATAAATCATACTGATCACGCTGATATAAACTTGACCGCTGTAGGTGGGCGGGAACATGATTATATTTTGATTTTTAATAATTACTTCTCACACATTTGGCCATGAGAGAGCACCTTACAAAGATCCGCAAGCCATGAGCAAGCCAAGGTTACGCAAGCGCGGTATAAGGGGTCGCCAGATAAAGCGTTTAGCGCGGTACAGTACTTGTGGCTGACTGCTGCCGCGCTGATGCTGTCCTATACCTCCGTTAGTAGGTCAATGCGGCAGATGACAGATACCGTACAGAAAATAAGAGAACTCTTTGGCATCAAAAGGAAACACAATTTTTAATTTCATCTATTATATACTAAATATAATAGATTGGTAGAAAACGCAAATTTCCTTTTATGAATGTTTTACAGTTTCTTACCACTCCTGACATTTCATAAAGAATGAAATCGGTATTATACCAACTGCAAAGGTGAATTTACGAAGGCAGCACAGGATCATTTAGTTCGTAAGAACAATTATGTTGACATTTTACGCAATGCACAACTTGAAATACTTCATGCTCTGCTTATTAGCGTGTAGTATATGAATATCTCAATACCTGTTAATTAGGTTTGTTTCAATGAACATTGTGGGAGCACTGTCCAGACAATTAAGTCAGAAAGCATGGAAGGCAGATGATGGCAAAATCGACCAACATCATGTCTTGATGTAAAAAGAACGGTATGAAATATATTTTTTTTCTTTGGAAATGAAGCGGTATTAGCAAATGTGACTCACGAACCCTGGCGCAGTAGACACGTCGGTTTAGCGTGGGAAAGAAAATGTATCTGGCTGGAGTATGAAGGTGGCAAAATGAAGTGCATCAGATAGTCATGAAGAGAAAGACTGCCTGGAAAATGAAAATTGGTCAGTCTCCAGAACTTTGTTGGAAGTGGGGGTCTCTCAGTCTGATTCAGTATAAACATGTGTTTACAATGATTATTCAAATGTTTCACATGTTATCAGGATTGCAATTCATTAGAGAAATGTCTGCAACAATTTTGTGATAATATGTTTTGTTCTTGTGTCTTAAATGTGTTGAAAATTATTAAAAACATCCAAAATATCGGCGCCATTTTGTGACATGGCAATGTGTCCAAACATGAAGTGGTCACAAACAAATAAGTACAAACCTGATTAAAATCCAGTACATACAAACCTGATCTATATTCTTTCATTGTGATAATAAAACACTGATCATCAGTAAAAATGGTACATTAAGTTTGAAATATTACGCAAAAAAACCGTTCCTCTTGACGTATTTTTTTTATTCATTCAAAGGCAAGTACATTCATGAATACACTACACGTTCTTTACTTGCAACAGGTGGTCAACATATCTATCTTCTGCAGCACATACACGCATTTTCTGAAAAAAAAAGTCTATTCAACTATTAAATGCAATCGACGTCGCATATTAATTTTCAGTTCTGCTTTTCTGTGTTACTTCTGTGCATGTAAACGACCCAATAAAAATATACATGTAAACAAAATTAGAACTGTTTCCATATAAATCATGCGGATTCATCGCGGGAAAGCGTAAATTGGTTTGACAAACACCCTTCAATCGTGTGTTTGAACACAGATTCAGAAAATGTGTTGGTTTCGACAGCGTGTGAGATGTACATATGTTACACGTAAATCTCTGATATGTTCATTCGCACCCCGTGGTTGCTATATTAAAAAACAACAACAACAAACAAACAAACAAACAAAAAACTGTGTATGTTAATTTCGTCGTTGTTATGGTTTGTTTGTACATTTATCTCTGATCCGATTAAGTTTAGACACAATCACTGTTTCTGACACATGGCAAGATGCGGTAATATACGGATACTGGCGTAAGATTTCGAACCAAGTCAACGCATGTAGTTCAGTAAGACTGTTTTCAGTTGAAGACTTGTTGCATCAAAAGTTAACAAAGTTCAAAGTAAAGTAAATCACCCCGTTAAATTACCTTGATTTTGGCTTTTGCTGTCTCGTGAAGTTTTATCACGAAATGATGTAGTTTATCAGTTCACAAGACAGACGAAGTGTGGAACGAAAAAAAATGTTGTATCCGAAACATGTCAGTCCCTCCACGCTTATTGTTTTGCAAAAGTTGATTAGAATAGCCACATTTTACATCACACAAGTTCTGAAAAACCAAAGTATACATTGATTGTGAATGAATTTCTTAAAATTAATTAAGTTTGAAGCATTTCACGTTTAGTAGTGCTTGAGATGAAGTCAGGTGTCACATTCAGACACGGAACACATGTTCTTTGGTTCTGCTTTACGCAGATAATAAAATTCCTTATTTTTAGTTGTTGTTTGTTGTTGTTTTTTCTCAAAGTCTTACTTTTATTACATTTTGCTTTTCTGCAATCCTACATATTTGTTCACTGTGAGGATAACGCTAATCAGTTTTCTGTTGATTGACCGAATAGAAAGATACAAAGAATCCGGTGTTTTGATCACAATTCTTCAGATAAAGAGGAAATTTTTGGCAAGTGATATAAATAATACAATTTCCATTTCATAATAAGATGAACGGTAGTACTTTAAACAGTTAAACACTGGGGAGAATTGATGTCAAAATGGAGTGCCTGCAGTGTTTCTGAACAATAAAATCATCCAGGGTGGGGGAGTTAGTTTAGGTATTTTGGGTTCTATGTTACATATGTCATAAGGTTTTAGGTAATCATTAATAAAATACATAATTTTGCACAGGCTTTGTTTGAATGAATTGCATTGGCTAAGGATCGCATGATAGATTCATTACTATCATTATTATAAATCCAGTAATTCAAACATTTGCGTCTTGAAAGTTAGTTTAGGTAACTTGGATTCAATGTTAAACGTGTTACAACAAAATTTTACATAATCATTAATAAAATTTATAATCCATCGTTATCATTATGATTATTATTTATATCCCACGCTAAATCGACGTCTACTGCGCCAGGGTTCGTGAGTCACATTTGCAAATACCGGTTCATTTCCAAAGAAAAATATGTATTTCATACCGTTCTTTTCACATCAAGACATGATGTTCAGTTTCAGTTTCAGTTTGAGTAGCTCAAGGAGGCGTCACTGCGTTCGGACAAATCCATATACGCTACACCACATCTGCCAAGCAGATGCCTGATCAGCAGCGTAACCCAACGCGCTTTGTCAGGCCTTGAGAAAAAAAAAAAAAAAAATGATGTTCAATTTTGCCATCATCTGCCCTCCATACTTTCCCAGTTTATTGTCTGGACAGAGCACCAATAATGTTCATTGAAGCCAAACCGGGTTAACACATATTTAGATGTTTATATTCTACACGTTAATAAGCGGAGCATTGAGTATATCCAAGTTGTGCATTGCGTAAAATATCAACAAAATTGTACTTACGAACTAAATGATCCCGTGCTGCCTTCGTAAATTCACCTTTGCAGTTGGTATAATACCGATTTCATTCTTTATGATATGTCATGAATGGTGGGGAAACTGGAAAACATTCATAAAAGCGGATTTGCGTCTTCTACCACTTTAGTATAAAATACATCAAATTGAAAATGTTTGTTTCCTTTTGACCCCAAAGAGCTCTGTTCCTAGCTTACTGTTTAGAATCAGTTGTCTGCTGCAGTGACCTGCTCAGAGATCTGCATCAGCGCGGCAGCCGTCAGTCACATGTACTGTACCGCGCTGAACGTTTTCCTCTGTCAACCCCTTATACTGCGCTTGCGTAACCTTCGCCTGTGCTTGCCTTGAGACTCTTTGTAAGGCGCTCTCACACAGGCAGAAGTAATAAAAATATTCGATTCTAGACATTAAAAATCAAAATATACTTATATTCCCGCCCCCCTATAGTGGTCAACTTTATATCAGTGTGATCAGTATGATTTATTCTATTTTATCGTAAAAAGAACGGTTTTGTTGCAGATATTTTCACCAAACGCAAATTTTAATTTAAATTCCCTGGCCTAGTGTGAAGAAACAGGTTTTGAAGTGAGCAAATCAGATCAATCTGTTGAATTGGACGAATCGGGATTAAGCAGTGAATCTGTCAGTCATTCAGTTTCAGTTTCAGTTGCTCAAGGAGGCGTCACTGCGTTCGGACAAACCATATACGCTACACCACATCTGCCAAGCAGATGCCTGACCAGCAGCGTAACCCAACGCGCTTAGTCAGGCCTTGAGAAAAAAAACAAAAAACAAAAACAAAAACAGGGGAATAAATAATAGATAAGCTTACATAAATAAATAAATAAATGAATAATAATTATAATATAGAAAAAGGTAGTAGTAATAATAATAGTAATACTAATAAAATGATTTTAAAAAATAAATAAATAAATAAATAAAATAATAAATAAAAATAATAATAAAAATAAAGTAAAAAATAAAATAAATAAATAAGACAACAATGGTGATAAATAAGCGAATAAATGTAAAACATGAAGACACACATTCACACACACACCCACACATGCACAACAGAAATCCACCAAACATGCAGTTTCACAGATATGAAAGCACAGTCAAATACATATAAACGTACATGAGCTCCAACACACACACACACACACACACACACATTACCTTGCACCTCCTCTACCCCCCTCCTCCACACACTCATTTCTAGTCTACGCTCCTCTACCCCCCTCCTCCACACACTCATTTCTAGTCTACGTATCGCAGCTTCCACGGCACACACACACACACACACACACACACACACACACACACACACACACACACTCACACACTCACACACACAAACACACAAACACACACTCACAGAGATGAACACTTACTTGTACAAGCACACACACATACGCCCATATCTCCCACCCCCAACCCCACACACATATATACAAAGATACACACACACACACACACACACACATATACGTTCCAATATCCTGTTGCTCCCACAGTGTAGGCATGCATATACTCACATACCTCATCCTCTACCCCACCTCCCCCCGCACTCCCACCTCCTCACACACACACACACACACACACACACACACACACACACACACACACACACACGTACACAGATCTCTCCTGACACTTGTGTACACTTACACTCTCGCGCATTCACAAACGCACTCAAAAGCACAGGCCCACACATCCACACAAACACACACGCACAGAGGCTGCCACTGACTGGCCGCAAGAGGGATGGGAAAAGATCTCTGATGCCAAAAACGTGGCGTCTAGTGTGTTGCTCAGTCTATTGTATTTGGAAAGGCCCACAGAGACTCTGTTCCGTTTTGAAGAAATTTGCGCAATGTTGGTTTGGAAATGATGCCGATATTTGTTTGATTTGCAAAGCATCGTGCTCTACCTTTCATGTTAGACTTACGGCCGCTCCCTCTCTCTGCTTTTATGTCAGTCATTCACATAGCGTCACTTAGAGAAGCAAAGATTGGTTATTTCAGATGGACTAGCTGGAGGAGTGAGTGTTGTAGCTTGCATTTGTATGCACAGTATATTGTGGGAAGGGATAAAACCAGTCAGCACAGCCAGTTCTTAGTTGTCTCCCAGAAGAAATGAACACTGACACAGGCTGACTGACTGAACGGTGATGTGAAGTGCAGGGATATCCTTGGGCAATGAGTACATGACTTATAATGGTTTTATGTTATTTTGATGACTTAGTTTTGTTGGGAACAATGTTTTGTGTCAGTGAAAAGCCAGTTTAAGTTGATCTTGTGGCTGGTGGAAAGAAAAGGGGTTAATGTGAGAAAGCTACCTGTTAAGTGAGGGAAGTACTGGCCAAAATCTTTTGAGTCCCCTCCCTCCCACCTCTACTATTTTGTTGCAGAGATTTTGTTCTTATTTTTGGTTACAATGCTTGGTGTAGTATTTTGGTTTTGTTACACTTAATGTGGGTTTTAATGTGTTTTGGATGTATTACTTACTTGTTTTGTGTATAGTAGGTCGTGCTGGTTCAGTGTGAACTGAACAGATCTATATGCTAACACATTGTCAGTGTGCGTTGAGGGTTTTTCATGTGTGTATGCACATGGGGGTAACAGCAAGTGTTGTAGATCACATGGTGACTTGTTGGCAGTTGTGATAACATGTGTAGGAGTTGTGCTATGTGTCATTGGTTATCTTTGTTCAGACAAAGTGGGAAAGCACATTGTAATGTGGTTCAGTTGGTAAACAATGAGAGCAATGAGGGTCAGTGCTATGTTGTTGCACATTGCTGTTTACCAGAGATATGTTGGAAGTGATGATTTCCATACATGTACTTGTGTCAGTGGGACACTTTGTGAAGACAAAGAGGATATTTGTTTTGTTATGGTAACACTCAGTTTTATTGAATAATGGGTAATATTAGCTGATCACAGGGTTGTATTGGTCAGTGATATGTTTTGTGCATAGTATGGTATGTCACTGTTGGTGGCAGGTAAGCTTGACGAAGCTTATATTACCCCAGATTTATGTGTGAGAGGAGTGCATACTGGTGGACATGTGATGAAAGGTGCTGAGAGGGTATAGGCCTTTTATGTGAGTGATGTCAGGATATTTTGAGATTTTACCTGACCTGGGTTTTGGTTGTGTTTGTGTTACAGGTGTGCTGCTTGTAGATGCTGCTTTAGGTGTAGGGTGAACTTTTTACTGTGTGCTGCTTTATGTGTAGTAGTCTACCAAAACTAATTTTTCAGTGGAAATTGCTGCAATATATTTTTTTTTTCTCAAAAGTTAGAATAAAGTCACCTATAACAAGAAAAATACTCTAGGACACACAAAAGTTTGGTAATTAAGTTTTCGAAAGCTGTGATTTGCTAGAATACTGACTGCTCTGGTATGCCATACAACTCGCGGCAAGCACACCAGCCGCATTCGAGTGAATGAGGTGTTGACACGGCGTGTGAACGGCGGCGTCCGCTACCCAGAAAAACGTAGCTCTTACCTTGGCATTGCGCTTCTCGCGATATACCAAGAAGCGTACACTCGCTGGTAACCAACCCTGAAAAACTATGGCCGCCCAAGAAATTCAAAATCCCGCGGAATCGGCGGATCTCCATGGAGAAGAAAACTGGTAAGAGTAACGTGCTTTCTTGAATGTTTTCATTCTTTTACACAAACGAAATACGACACAGCTCGCCATGTAACACAATAATGTTATGTATTTATATTTTGATATCTTGATAAGGTAATTATGACGAAATTGTTAAAGTTAGTAGGAATGCTTTAACCATGTTTCACTTATAACTAACGTTCGTTGTTGGAGTTCTGGGTTTATTTTCTTTATCAACTTGGATATGGAAATGTGGTAAAAGATTATTTTTCCTTGCGAACTTTTAAAACTGTGATTATTATTCTGGCTAATGGCTGCATGTATGAATGTGTGTGTGTGTGTGTGTGTGTGTGTGTGTGTGTGTGTGTGTGTTGATGATGATAAATATGAGAACACATAAGGTCAATATCACAATTTATTTTGACTGAACAAGTAAAAGGGCAATAAGGTGTGTTACATGTGAAAGAGCAGCAAAGTACATCATGTGCTAAGAATTCCATGATAATAGTCAGCCAAATTAGGTGAGACTGGATCTAAGACTGTCAGTCGGTACAGCACACAGTGTGGTGACATTTTAAAGTGTGCAGGACAGAGACTACGTACAAAAGGCTGGCTTGTCTTTACAAATGCGAAACATATTTAGATATATCCAGAGACGAAAAAAAAGGCCTGTACAGATGGCCATCCAGACGAGTTTCAGCCTGTCTATGATCCAAGGATCCACTGTCATGTTTTGTGGTATCCTTGCTAATGTCCACAATCGGAGAAAAATACATCAAGCCTTCCCAGTAAAAACCAAACCACAAGAAGGATTTCAGGTGTCTCCAAAGATCGAGATGACAACAGGGCAAAAACAGTATCTGACAGAATTTGGTGAGCAAGTAGCGGGGACCTTCTTGCATGTGATGCTGTGTACAATAATGCCCACAGTACCAGCCTCAAAACACAGGAACGTTCCTGCTTGGTTTACCGACGCAAAAAAACACAAACCGTCCCCTTCCTTTCAGGATCCTTAAGAGGCCAGATTGCACACTATCTTCAAAATATGTCAACATTTGGAGGTAAATGGTGATGAACAAGCTACGTTGTCTGATCGCAGGAGTTTTGTGAGGATAGAGTTGATGCATACACTACAAAGCACGTATAAAAGAACACACACTTCCTGAACACGTTGAGGCAGATATTTTGATATTAAGATGAGGCAAAAATACCAGTGTAGTAACCCTCAGAACAGCTTCTTGGAAGATCCTCAACCTGTAGTTTGACACCCCGCACCAGAAGATTCAGAGGCAATTTTTTTCGGAATCGAAACAGCAGCAAAACTTAACAAGTGATATAGAATAGATGTTTTGCCACCAATTAAGTGTATCCAGGATCACAAAACATGAAGTCTATTCCAGGGAACATAATTCAGCCCTCCGTCATTGTTTCTTGTGGCAATGGAACTGATCCGTCCACAAAAGACATGGCCTATCTTTGTTGGTCAGGGCGTGTTGTTTGAAGCCCAGTCAACTTCAATACCAACATCGTTTTATCATCAAAAATTGAGTATTTCTGTCAAACCTTGTGAACAAGCTGAGACTTATAACTGTCCTTTGTGATATGTTTGTGGAAATGGACACACAGCATTTCACAGCCAAATTGATGCAGACACCCTGATCTTTTAAAATGTTGAAACTGCCATCGGACATACAGCTGATCATCCTGTTGTGGTCATTGGTGAAGACACTGACCTGCTGATTTTGCTCTGATACCATGTCAGCCCAAATTTTCAGATCAGGTTCAAAGCCAAAGGTAAAGAAACAACGAGTGTGGGTCATCCAGAGGCTACAGCAGGCACTTGGAGAGGATATATGCCAGGCATTACTGTTTGTGCATGCCATCACATGATAATTATGCACAACGTCATGTTTTTTTGGGATAGGGAAAAGCATACCCACACTAAGGGAGCTGAAGGCAGAAAACATCTTTCAGGAAGCTGCTGAAGTGTACTCCAAACAGTGGAAGGGGTGGTGTCTGCAGGCGACATTGTCATCATCTTGTACAATGGAAAGTTGGTCTAATCACCCAGCTTTGTACAGGTCCACTCTCTGCCACCAACCAGTGACGCCAGCAAGTATCACAATATCTGGTCATATCTTCAAGTACCGCAATGGGTGCACTGTGACTGCAACCTGAATCCAGAGGGCTAGGGATGATGTGAAAATGACGGCCATCTTGAGCCTTTCATGGCTGACCCACCATCTGCTCCAGACACACTTCCTTAAGTAATTGGATACAGCTGCCAGTCAGACTATGATTCAAGGTGGTGGAGCTGCAAGAAACATGGACTGGCCTGCTCTGTTACATGTGGTAACTGCCGCAGTGTTACTTATGCAAATTCTCATGTGATTATCTTGGGAGGAAGTGACCAAAGAATACCAGGGCAAACTGATCTTATGCTTACTGGTGACTGACACACAAATAAGCCTTTTATGATTGTGATTTATGTTATGAATATGATTTGATGACAGAGTTAAACGTATTTTTTCAAGACTTTTTGCAGTGAGGTGCAACTTCTGCATGTTCCCGCGAGAATTTGTAAAGTAGGTCATTTGTACATGGTATCGCGTAATGTGACCTAATTTTCAGCTAGTAGCACAGTGACCTGTGGGTCTTAGGTTTGATTTTCAGATTCTACAAACCATCTAGAGTAATATTCAGCAAAAGAAAATATATTACAGCAATCTCTCCTGTGATATCTTTGGAGGAGCTGTTCCCGTACAAGGTATCGTCATTGTACAAGGTACCGCGTAATGTGACCCAAATTTCAGCCAGTAGGACAGTGACCTGTGCGTCTTAGGTTTGATTTTCAGATTCTGTAAAACATGTAGAGTAATATTCAGCAAAGGAAAATATATTGAAGCAAACTTTCCTGTGATATCTTTGGAGGAGCTGACCGAGGAATACTCGGGCAAGCGGATCTTATGTTGACTGGTGACTGACACACAAATAAGCCTTTTACTGCTGTAATTTATCTTATGAATATGGTTTGATGACAGATTTGAAAGTAATTTTTCAAGACCTTTCCAACGAGGTGCAACTTCTGGATGTTCCCGCAAGGATTTGTAAAGTAGGTCATTTGTACAAGGTATTGCGTAATGTGACCTAATTTCAGCTACTAGGACAGAGACCTGTGCGTCCTAGGGTTGATTTTCAGATTCTGTAAACCATGTAGAGTAATATTCAGCACAATATATATATATATATATATATATATATATATATATATATATATATATATATACATACATACATACATATATATATATATATATATATATATATATATATATATATATATATATTGCAGCGATTTCCACTTGAAGCATATTTTTCGTTAATTTAGGTAGCCTATAGGGTGAAGTACTTTATGTACGGCTGTGTGTTGCTTCAAGTTTCTTTTGCTAAGTAGGATGAACTGCTTAGTGTGTGTGCTGTATTGTAAAGTAAACACTCTATAAAAACCACTCCATGTGGCCCTGCTATTGGTGTGAGGAGAGCAAGTGAGTGTGTGCATCATCAGTCGATCCGATATCCCCCTGTCAGTTCCCCTCTCTCTTGGAATCGAACCACACACTTTCGAACGAACAGCAGTTTTTACAGTAAGAAAAATGCATGCACAAAAACAAATTCTTCACACACACACACACACACACACACACACACACACACACACACACACACACAATAAAAAAGAAGAAGAAAGCATGCACATGACATAAATGAATGGTGAGGAGGAGCTGGTGACAGGGTGGGTGAGGGAGAAAAGAAAGATGAGGTGGAGGAGAGAAGTAAAAGAAGATGCCCCGCTTCGACTTGGGGAAAAATTCGTGAACTTTATTTTTTCTCGCAACTTCTTCTTCAGCCTTCCCAGGCCATGTTCAGGCGGTCAGTCCTGAGTAAATTACGAAATCTGCAGTCCGCTGGAGCTCTGTTTCTGTTCCCCACAGCTTGCCCTGGAGCGCTGTGGTACTGGGACAGATTTGTGTAGACGGCAGTCTTGCAGAACATGGGCTGGAGTTTGAGGAGCGATGTCACGCGGACGGTGGTTTGTGTTTTAAATTTTCAGTTTGTAGAGATGGGAGAGGAGCTGGCTTTGGCCCGTGCTCAGTCTTTCTCACTTCAAAATGTTATACATGATATACACAGCTGAAAAAGCAGAAATATTTTTATTCATTATTTCGAGTCACACTGCATGTTTAAAGAAAAATATCACACAAACACACACACACACACTCTCTCTCTTTCTCACACACACACACACACACACACACACACACATTCACTGACTAGTCATCAAGAAGACGCAAAAAGCGTACTCTGCCCGGCATTCCGACACGACTGTCCCATCCGTGTACTTGGCAATGTTGAGATGAGACAGCGCTTCTTGAAGTATCTGTTGTCAAGCCAGGATGTCATCGATTCCTGAACACAGCAGTCGCAAGGTGATCCAGTTAGCGGCCACACAGGTTCCCGTCTCTTCTCTATCCTCTGGGGCTAAAGTTGGCTGATGTCTTGGAAGAGGGACCGAAAATGGGATGGGGGTGGGGGATGGAGGTGGCGGGTGTGTACGGGATTCTGAACTCAAAGACGATCGAGTGTGCAGCTATGTATGTATGTAATCCTTTGACTTCTGGAATTATTCTAACATATGAACTCAGTGATGAAATAAAGAACACGCAACAAAGCAATCCCCTTTCTTTACACATTTTCTCAGCTTTGACAGTCACTCAATCACCCTTCCCTTCTCCCTTCTTTGAATAAATTACAAAAATTGAAATCATTGTTTTTCTTCGTGTGCTGTTTAGGAATTAACTTACTTCAAATCATTGTTTGTCTTCGTGTGCTTTTTAGGAATTAACTTACTTCTAATCAACGTTCTGACGTTCCATTTCAAAATGATATTTATCTCAAATTACATCTCCAATCTATTAAAATATCTTTGCATAGTTGTCACCAATGAAGCATAATCAGAAAAGTAAGTGAAATGATAAACGCACACTGTGGTCATATATTAAAGATCGGTCATTGTAACTATCGTTGGGAGGGCTGCGTCCCCCATCCGCCCTTCCTCCCCCCCCCCCCACCCCCCAACACAGATGTATGTCTGTATTGCAACATATATAACTGCGCAAGTTGGGTAGTTTTTGAACGCTTCACCACAGTCGACCGCACATGAAACATGCTCTTAACATTGGGGATTGACCCAGAATATTCCAAAATAAACACTGCCGCGGTTGTATGACATTTAACCAAAATAAATCCAGCTGCATTGTGCATATCACCTGTTTTGATTTGCTGAATAAAGGAAAAGAAAGACAGGAAAAGAAATAGGAAAGACACCTTTGAAAGAGTAAAACAAAACAGACGTGTATACGTGACAGGAATATATGTCTCTCCTCTGTCTCTGTCTTTCCCCCCCCCCCCCCCCCCCCCACACACACACACAGTAGGAAGATTTTTTTATGCTATCTCTGATGTTTTGAACTGAAATTTCATGAATGCTTTCTGTTCAGTTTGGCTGACATGTACTTGTTTTTTTAGGGCGTGGTGTAAAGAAGCTTTCTGCTTATCCATTATACCCCCGATAAAACATTTGTCATCATTTATCGTTTGTTTGTGTGTCTTTTTCCCGCCAGGGTATGAAGCAGACAGGAGACGTTCTGCGATGTTTTCTGTAACGTTATATGAGGCAGGATCGTGAAACATGATCCGTGTGTCCTGCACGTCACCATCTTCCCAGTATAGCCGCCGCTGTCAGGGATTCGCTGGTCGGTTCCGCTCACACTGCGCACCGGGGCTGTTTTGGGCTGGTGATTAACTCTCCAGGAGATCCAGTTTTACTCTCCAAAGGGAGCTGTCCTGGGCCGGTGCCAGATAAACTCCCCAGTAGGGGAGCTGTTCTGGGCTGGGCCCAGTTTAACTCGGCAGGGGGGCTATTCTGGGCTGGTGCCAGATTAACTCTCCAGGATGGCGGGTGGGATGTTCTAGGTTAGGTCCAGTATAACGCTCCACTGATGCTGTTCTGGTCCGGTGCCAGATTAACTCCCCAAGATAAGGGGCTGCTCTGGGACAGGTCCAGTTTAACTCTCCATATGGGCTGTTCCAAGCTGGAGCCAGATTAACTCCCCAGGAGGAGGGAGGGGGGGGGGGGCTGTTCTGGGACAGGTCCAGTTTAACTCTCCAGGGGGGGGGGGGGGATGTTCTAGGCTGATGATGATGATGATGGAGTCTCCCGTCGGACCGACGGATGAGTATGCAGGCAGGCTTATCTGTCGGTGTTCTAGGGGGGCTGTTCTGGTACAGGTCCAGTTTAACTCTCCAGGGGAGTTGTTCTAGGCTGGTTCCAGATTAATTCCCCAGGAGGAGGGGGGTGGGGGAACTGTTCTGGGACAGGTCCAGTTTAACTCTCCAAGGTGGCTGTTCCAGGCTTGAGCCAGATAAACTCCCCAGGAGAGGGGTGTGTGCTTTAGGCCAGGTCCAGTTTAACTCTCTAGGGGGGCTGTTTTGGCCCGGTGCCAGATTAACTCCATAGGAGGAGGCGAGGGGAGGGGGTGCGGGTGCTGTTTTGGGCCATGGCCAGAGGGAGGGGGGGGGGGGCTGTTCTGGGACGGGTCCAGTTTAACTCTCCAGGCTGGAACCAGATTAACTCCCCAGGAGTGGGGGGTGGGGGCTGTTCTGGGACAGGTCCAGTTTAACTCTCCAGGCTGGAGCCAGATTAACTCCCCAGGAGAGGGGTGTGTGCTTTAGGCCAGGTCCAGTTTAACTCTCCAGGGGGGCTGTTTTGGCCCGGTGCCAGATTAACTCCCTAGGAGGAGGCGGGGGAGGGGAAGGGGGGTGCGGGTGCTGTTTTGGGCCATGGCCAGTTTAACTCTCCAGGCTGGAGCTAGATTAACTCCCCAGGAGGAGGGGGGGGTGGGGCTGTTCTGGGCCAGGGCTAATTTAACTCTCCAGGAGGGGGAGGGGGCTGTTCTGGGCCAGGTTTGATTTAACTCTCCAGTGGGTGGCTGCTCCAGTCCGGTGCCAGATATCTTAGAGGAGCTGTTCTGGGCCAGGTCCAGTTTAACTCCCCGAGGGGCTGTTCTAGTCCTGTTGGGGAGCTGATTTGGTGCAAACCCAGATTAACTCCCGGGAGTTAATTTGGGACAGTGCCAGACTGACACCCGGGAGTTAAACTGGGAAGGGGGGCAGTTTCAGCACGTTACAACGGAATCTTCAAATGAAAATCATTATGAACACACACACACACACACACACACATGCGCACACGCACAAATCGTAGCCCCCACGAACAGAAAAACGCAAGCGCAAGCGTGCACACACACACACACACACATGCACGCACGCGCGCGCGCGCGCGCACACACACACACACACACACACACACACACACTCACACTTTCTCTCTCTCTTCTATATATATTTTTGTTCTTTTTTTTCCTTTTTTTTAATTTTTATTTATTTATTGTTTTCATTGATGGCTTGATGTAGAAAAGCAATTGTTGCTTATTCAATTTACCATCATGAAATAAAATCTTGACTTGACACACACATACGCCCATCCCCCCCCCCCCCCCCCCCGAACCCCCCCCCCCCCCTCCCACACACACACACACATACACAAATGCACACCCGCACCTTCCTATACTCCGTTGCTCCCACAATACACACACACACACATACGCACAAATCGTAGCCACCACGATGCACCATCCCAATACCCTCATCCACACACACACATATAAGCAAATACAGACCTGTATTTGCTCGCACGTGCACAGAGCTCTGTGACACATGTGTAGACTTACATTCTCGCACGCGCGCGCACACACACACACACAGGCTGCCACTGATTGGCCGCAAGAGGGTTGGGAAAAGATCTCTGATGCCAGGAACGTGGCGTCTAGCGTGTTGCTCAGTCTGTTGCATTTGGAAAAGCCCAGAGAGACTCTGTTCCGTTTTTGAAGAAATTTGGAAATGATGCCAATATTCGTTTGATTTGCAAAGCATCGTGCTCTACCTTTCATGTTAGACTGACGGTCTGCTCCCTCTCTCCAACTTTCTTTCTTTGAGGCGATCGACGGTTTGTACCTGTTCTTTTTGGTATTCTTTGACTTTTCTGAGGATTTCCGATTTTCCTGGATGTGGGCCGCTCGTTGTTGTTGCGTTACCAGCAAGTCTGTCAGCTCGCTCATTTCCCTTAACACTTGCATGTCCCGGGTAGTATGACCATGTGAGTTTTTTAATCTGAAAATTGCGCATTGCCTCATGTCAATCTGGGCTTCCCATTTCATTTTCAATTTTTTGTATGAGGTGCATTCCTAAGAAAGGAAGAGAGGGGGGGAGAGAGAGAGAGAGAGAGAGAGAGAGAGAGAGAGAGAGAAGAATGTGGAAAAGACAGAGTACAAATGTAAAATGGAGATGGTGATTGTCAGTGACTGGATAAGAAAAAAACATAATATTGGAAGCGGGGGAAGGGGGATTAGGACAAAAAAATTATCAATAATCAAATATTGTATGCACTACTTCTGTAGATTATTATTTGAAAAGAGGTTCATGTGTGGCCCTACAATAAACAACCAACCTGACTATTCAACACATAACTAGCTAACAGTTTGAAATATATAATTTTTTCCAAAAAATGTTTACATTTGAAACTGGTAACACGTGTCCGTAATTTCTGGAGGCAAAAAAGGTTTCATTTCTAAACAGCGGGTTAAAACGTACTCTACCGTTAAACGTCCCTTGCAAATGTATTCAGTATTTTCACAATATTTTGTGTATGGGGCATTTACTAATAACCTTAATGCCATGCTCTTAACAGCCCTGCCAGTTCTTTTAGCATTTGATAAGGCAGAAGTGTTAACTTCTAAAGACAGAAAGGAATTTTGCATATTTCTTTCAACAATATTACACATTTCAGATGATGATAAACGATGAGGAAGTTCAATTGCATTTAAAGCGTTTTCAGCTCCAAGCTTTGCCTGATGATCTGCACGTTCATTGGAAAAAAGCCCACAGTGTGAAAGAATCCAGCACATTTCAATATTAGTTCCTCTCATTTGAATACAGTGAATCAAAAATCTTATTTCAAAAATGATGTTATAATTAATGTTCGTACAACCTGATTTGACAGACTGCAGAACATTAATCAATTTTAGGGGCAAAAATGTCTATGATAGTCAAGCGTAGTTCTTTTATTTTTGAAGGCTTCATCCGACTGGTTGCACCGGGAAAAGTTCGCCTGCTAATTCTTTTCAATGTTTTGTCGACGTTAGAAATAGCAGGGGTGCCTGATGGTAAATGCGAACGGGCAAGTCTAATTGCGAACGATGTCTTTGGGTACATGTAGACAATTAAAACAAAAAAAGCAACAAGTCTTTAACTCATCAGACATAATATATTGGAACATCGCACCAGACTGTTGTATTGTTAGTTTTGATCACACATGCACACAAACACACAAAAAGACATTTAAACACACACACTCCACACCGCACACAGACACACCCTTTTGAGAGTGCACAGTAACTGTGCAGCATCGTTCGCAAATAGACTCACGTCAAAATATCCTATGGTCTAATTGCAAACACCATTTTGCAGATTCCTATCAAAACTGACGTTCTGACCTGTCACCAATATGCTTACTTAGATTCTCCCAGCGCTGGTAATGTGCATTGAATATACCCGATCAAATCAACTGTTTTAAACTGTGTCAAAGTTCAAGTCATACAACTTGCTTCCCATGATTTTATGATTTTTAGAACACGTCTGTAACCTTGGTCGGCAGTGGTGCGCGAAGAGAAGAAAGAGCGCGGAAATAGCCAGAAATAGTTGATGTTTGACCGCTTCTTGGAAATGGATATTTATCAAGGTATTAGAAAAAGGTCGAAGCAGACGTTAAATTGTGAAATGCAACTGTTAAGAACGCTTCGAAGTGGGGCGGTATACGAATCGTTCGCAGTTACCCATACCTATCCTATTGCGCCCTTCGAGTCCTCTACCAAATTCAATGCACTGGCTGTCAGGAGGATTCTGTTGGAGAGACTGAGAGATCATTTGGCAAACATTTTAAGGAACATCAAACCAGAAATGACTCTGTGTTCCATGTGCCTCTTGTGTCACAGAACCACAGCATTGACCTGGACGGGACATCGGTGTTCTGCACAAAAAGCAGTTTCTGGCAGAGAAAGGTTTTGAAAGAAGTCGTCCAAAACAAGATGAAAAGGCCTAGTAGGACACTGACCTGGAAGAACTCACTCCAGTTTATGACAGTCTGTTCTGTTGCAACACCACGGTCAGGCGCATGTGGCCAAGTAACATTAATGCCGTTGTGAACTTAGCTCACTCAGAACCTATCCAACTGAGGACTTTCCTGTATCAGTTTTGCTGAAGAAGATGGTGTGAAACCATTGAAATGTTCGTTCAAACTCTGCTCTCAGTAAGGAAACCTACGATCAGAGAATCTATACCGATTAGTATTATCACACCATCGTTTCTTTTGAAGTATGTCTTGTATCGTTCATTCCCTTTCATACAGACAGAAGGATTTTTTAATAAAACAGTCCGACTGATGATGATGGCAGATTCTTCGTTTCTCTACGTGACATCTGCTGCTTCAGTTGGTCCTTGTAGCGTCTGCGTGGAGCACCAACGCTGCGTTTACCTTCACGCAGTTCGCCGTAGAAGACGGCCTTTGGCATTCTGGAGTTGTCCATACGCGCTACATGATCTGCCCAGCGCAGCTGTCGAAGCATCAGCATTGACTCGATGCATGGGAGATCAGCTTTCTCCAGGACTTCGATGTTGGTGGTATAGTCCTGCCAATTGATGCCCATGATGAAGCGTAGGCATCTCTGGTGGAAACGCTCCAGCAGCTTGATGTGTCTCCTGTAGAGGACCCAATCTTCAGATCCATACAGCAGGGTACTGATGACCACTGCCCTGTAGACCTGGATTTTGGTCGAGAGTCTTAGGGAGTGGTTTTGCCAAACACGTTTCTGGAGACGACCAAATGAGCTGCTGGATTTGGACAGACGATGGTCCACATCCTTGGAGATTGTGGCATCGTTGGAGATGATGCTTCCAAGGTAAGTGAAATGTTCCACAGCATTCAGTTGGCACCCGTCAATGTAGATCTTGGTTGGTGCGTAGGTGCCATGAAGGGGTGCCTGGTACATGACTTCAGTCTTCTTCAGACTAATGGTGAGGCCAAAAGCCCGGGCTGTTTTGAATAAAACAGTCCGACTACAGACATCAGATCTCTCTGTCTCTGTCTCTCTCTTTCTCTGTTTCACTTCCGTTTGATTGTCAGGGTTAAAAAAAAGTTGACCATTATCCGCGTTTTTGCGGTGGACGGGTCGGTTTGTCAGAGGGAAGTGTGTCAGCTGACTGACACCTAAAGAAATAATACGTCAATGATTATGGCATCGACAGTCTCCTGAAGCAGGACGTTCCAGTCACGTTCTGTCCGTGGGAAGAGGGCGGCCTGATGTCCGCTCTATATAGGATCATGTCAAAGGTTTGCGTGTTCGCTCATCCGGCACATTGCTATTGTTGGTGGAGGTGTGGGCACCATACTTTGGCAAATCCCCTGCTGATCTTGAATAGCATGGACAATCTGGCCCTCCTCCTACCTGAGGAAGGCGACAACTTAAATCAAGAAGTGGGACATACATCAAGAAGTGCTTGCAGCAGCACGGTGGCGCTGGTTGTCCTCTGATATTTATTGAGCACAAACCGTGTTGCTCTCTGTTGAACAGCTTCTGTCGTTTTCAATTCTTTCTTTGCAGTGGGGCCCCATGCAGTGCTCGCGCATAAGAGGTCGGGGCGTATAAGGGACTTACTGGCGATCGTCTTGATTTAAGTTGTCGCCTTCTTGATTTAAGTTGTCGCCTTCCTCAGGTTTCTTCGCGGAAGCCGAGAGTCATGTTTGCTTTACTAACCGTACTGTCATTATGTTTTGCTTTAGTTACTATACTGTCAATATGTTTGGCTTTAGTTACTATACTGTCAATATGTTTGGCTTTAGTTACTATACTTTGAATATGTTTGGTTTAAGTCACTATACTGTCAATGTGTTTGGCTTTAGTTACTATACTGTCAATCTGTTTGGCTTAAGTTTTTTCTGTCAGTATGTTTCGTGAAGCAGGTACTTCAATGCGAAGCACAGATAATTGGTTGACCTCTCTCTGTCTCTGTCTCTCTCTGTCTCTGTTTCTCTCTCTCCATATCGAAATAGATAAATGGACATGTAGACATACAGACAAATACACAGATGATCTGCTTAGATCAAATTATCAGCTCCCACCTCCACTGCCTTCTCTCTCTCTCTCTCTCTCGTTCTCGCTCTCTCTTGCACGCTAAGAAAACGTTTCATAGATGACAGTTGATGAGTATGGTTCAAATGTTGTTGCTTGATCCATTTTATTCCCCTCCGCCTCCCCCTCTCATTGTTTGTATAAGGGCCTATGACCGATGTACAATAAACAATTCAGTATTCAGCGTTCTCTCTCTCCCTCTCTCTCTTTCTGTCTGTCTGTCTGTCTCTCTCTCTGTGACGTGTGTTAGTAGTAATCAGACTGCTGATAGCAGCACGGGATAACTGTACATGATGTGAACCGATTGCAGTTCAGTTGATCGTATTGTCGGTTGAGAATCAGAGAGCACACAGTAAAGACGTAGAAGCATACGGTCTGTCCTGAGTGTCGACAAAAGAAAGAACGAAGCATGGTGTCAGAATTGTGGAAAGTAGAACTTTGAACAGAAAGGAAATCTTGACACAGAACGAAGAAAATTGAAGTTCAGCCATGGAGGATGAACACGAACAAAGAGGAGCAAATCGACGACGTGCGAACATTCCTCTACCCCCTAAACTTGATGTGAAGGGAGGAAACCTGCAGAGCAAATGGAGAAAATTGAAGAGGGTTTGGGACAGCTATGAAATTGTCACAAATCAGACGGAGGACGATCCGACGTACAGAACAGCAGTGTTTCTGTCAGGTATTGGCCTTGATGCTTTGGACATTTACGAAGGTTTGTCATTCGCAAATGATGCTGAAAGAAGAAATTTGGACATTGTTCTGGAGAACTTGGAAGAATACTGTGTGGGCTCTACAAACGAGACTTATGAAGCATTCAAGTTTAACTGCCGACACCAGGCAGCAGGAGAGTCCATTGAAGAATATGTGGCAGACCTGAGAAGACTGAGCAAGACCTGCAACTACAGCCCACTAGAAGGTAGACTGCTGAGAGACCAAATTGTGCTGGGTGTACATGATGAGACTTTGAGATCAAAACTCCTGGAAGTCTGACAACTGACGTTTACAGGATGCATTGATATGTGCAGAACACACGAAACAAGTCAGCAATAAACGATGCAGATGACGAGGAAGACACAGGATGTACAGGAAGTCCAAGCTTTTCGACAAAAGAAATCAGCAAAGCCTTACATGAAAGGAAACAGACAAGAGACTGGAATGAAATGTGGATATTGTGGTGGAAGGCACCCAAGAGCAAAAGAAAAATGTCCAGCTTTTGGGAAGAGCTTGTGGAGCAAACCACCACTTTGCTTCATGCTGCAAAACGCCAAAACATTTCCAGAAGACACAAATGCGGCACTTTGAAGAAAAGGAGACAGACACAGAAAGTGAGGATGAAATTCTCAAGATTGATGACAACACAAGCAAAAAGGAGAGAAACATATGGGCAAGAATGCTGATTAATGAAATGCCAATAAGATTTCTTCTTGACACAGGAGCAACAACAAACGTTATGTCTGAGAGCCTGTACAGAGAAGTCACGGGAGATGAACGATGCTCTGACCTGCAAGACACAAAGAAAAAACTGGTGATGTTCAACGGAACTGAAATGAAGCCTGTTGGTGAGATAGTACTTCGAGTGAAGAACCCCAAGAACGGAAAGAAGTAGAAGGTGAACTTTGTGATCACAGAAACAGACTGTAAACCGGTACTGGGACTGAAAGCAGTACAGGGCATGCAGCTGCTGACGATCAATAAAGAGAACATCGCAACAATAGCAGCAGAACAGAAAGTACAGAAAACACAGGAGGCAAGTGCAAAGGACATAATTAAAACATACACAGACGTCTTAGATGGAGAAGGAAAGCTGGTAGGAAAACTACACATTGAAACTGATCCCAGCATTACGCCAGTGAAGATGCCTTGTAGAAAATGACCAATAGCGGTACAGGATAAAGTGAAGAATGAACTGGAAAGGTTGGAGAAACTGAACGTTGTCACCAAAGTAGACACCCCTACTGAGTGGATCAGTAGCCTCGTCGTGGCAACGAAAAGCAATGGGAAGGTCAGGCTCTGCATAGATCCTAAGCCGTTGAACAAGGCCCTGAGGAGAAACGAGTACCCCATCCCAACCGTTGATGATGTACTGCCACTGCTCCAAGATGCAAAGTACTTTACACACCTGGATGCTAGAAACGGGTTTTGGCATGTTGAACTGGATGAACAAAGCAGCTACCTAACAGCATTCGAAACACCTTTCGGCAAGTACTGATGGAAAAGAATGCCCTTTGGAATTTCACCTGCCCCAGAAGAATTCCAGAGGAGGATGGACTCAGCTCTGGCAGGATTGCCAGGCATGGTGGTGGTCCATGACGACATTTTCATCTTTGGCAAAGGGGCAACAGATGAAACAGGAGGGAAAGACCATGACGTCAACTTGAACCTCTTCCTACAACGATGCCGAGATACTGGACTGAAGCTCACCAAGGAAAAGATCGAGCTGAAGCAAAAAGAAATCTCATACCTGGGACATATCTTCTCAAGAGAAGGCTTAAGAGCTGATCCAAAGAAACTGGATGCAGTTCAACAACTGCCAGTCCCAGAAGACAAAGCAGCAGTACAAAGAGTACTTGGCGTGGTTGGCTACCTTCAGAAGTTCGCGCCAAATCTGTTTGAAGTAGCAGCACCACTCAGAGAACTGGTGAAGAAGGACGTCCACTTCAGATGGGATAAGGATATCCACAGAGAAGCCCTGAAGAAAGTGAAGAAAATTCTTTCTGAGCCGCATGTACTTCGCTACTTTGACTCTTCAGGAAAGTGCACAACTACACTTCAGTGTGATGCTTCACAGTGTGGACTAGGAGCGTGTCTCATGCAGGATGGTCAACCTGTCCAGTATGCATCACGAGCACTGACCGAGACAGAGAAGAGCTATGCCCACATCGAGGAGATGTTGTCAATACTCTTCGGTCTGGAAGGATTTGAGAGATATGTATGGAAGAGACATCCTGGTTGAAACGGGCCACAAACCACTAGAAACGATTCACAAGAAAAGCCTACTCTCAGCACCAAAGAGGATCCAACAGATGCTACTCTGAACTCGGAAGTTCAGGTACGCGGTAGTATACAAACGTGGAGCTGAGATGTACCTGACTGACACCCTCAACAGAGCAGTCAGTGGGAAGACAGAACAGCAAGTCACCCACAAAGAAGCAATATTCTACACAGAACTGGAGAACACAGATTCATGCCAAGAACTGGCCATTAACCAAGAGAGACTCACCAGTCTGCACCAAGCAACCGAAGAAGACGCAACCATGAGAACTCTCAAAGCTGTCATCCCACAAGGCTGCCCAGAGGAAAAACGGCAACTTTCACAGCAACTACAATACTACTTTCCTTTCAAGGAAGAACTTTCTGTCCAGAATGGTCTTGTCTTCAAAAACCACAGAGTGGTGGTTCCAGAAACAGAAAGAGCCGACATCCTGGAGAAACTCCATGCAAGTCACTCAGGAATCCAGAGCTGCGTAAGAAGAGCACGTGAGGTAGTCTTCTGGTCCAGGGTGAACTTGGACATTGAAGACTTTGTCAAGAAATGCAGCATCAGCAACACATTCCAACGTGGTCAGCAGAAAGAGCCGCTCATCAGCACAGAGATCCCTGACCTGCCCTGGCAACATATCGCCTGTGATGTCTTCAAACACAACAGCCACAAGTACCTGGTCACAGTGGATCACTACTCAGATTTCTTCGAGCTTGATCGCCTGGAAACAAGAGAAGCCAAGGAAGTCATCACCTGCTTGAAGAGATACATCGCAAGACATGGAATCCCAGAACGACTGACAACAGACTGTGGAACTCAGTTTACATCCACCCAGTTTGGAAAGTTCAGCAAAACATACGGATTTGACCATGTCACAAGTTCCCCATATTACCCACAGTCCAACGGGAAAGCAGAGAGTGCAGTGACAGCAGCAAAGATGTGCATGAAGAAGGCAGAACACAACCATCAAGATCCATTCCTAGCTCTATTGGAGTTACGAAACATCCCTACAGAGACTATGAACAGTTCGCCTGCTCAAACAACAACAAGAACTCAGGTTCCAACTTCAAAGAAACTACTCAAACTTGCAGTTGTATCAGTCGAGAAAGAGCTTGAAAAAAGAAAGCTGAAACAAGCAAACTATTACAACAAAAGTGCAGTGGAACTGACTGAACTAATTCCGGGACAGATAGTGAAGTTCCAGCCTCCAGGATCTAAAAAGTGGATCAGCGCCAAAGTAGACCTTCAAGTGAACATCCGGTCATACAATATCTGTACAGAGGATGGACGTCAGTACCGAAGGAACCGTCGACAGCTACGGGACACGCGAGAAACGGAGCTACCACATGCAGTCAACACTGATGGATTGGGAAGACAGATTTCCGAACAGCAACAGCATACCTTTTCCGGTAACCAACAGCAAAAGACGCTGGAAAACCAACATGCAATCAGTAGGTCAGCAAAACAGATGCTGAAAGTAACCATGCAGCAGCATGAACAAAACAATCGAAAGCCATCTGAATCAGACAACAGAAAGAGGAGGAAGAAGGATGAAGGAAAAAGTTCACAGGCAGAACAGACAGATGTCAGAACTTCAGCACAACCATCCGAGCATGGTGTTTCAGACCAACCAACAGCCACCAACCAGTCTGAGACAATCAGCACCAAGGAGCCAGAAGTAACCACAAAACTGACTCACCCAGAACAACCCACCAAACCAGTTAGTCCTTACCGAACAAGGTCTGGCAGACAAAGCAAGAAACCAGATTTCCTGAAGTATGAATCGAAATGAACACTGTCTATATTCTAAAGATAAAAACGGAAATAGCACAATGGCACATGGAAATGATTATGAAGATGGACTGTAATAGGATGAAGAATAAATATAACTTAAAGAATTAGTCAGGGGGAGGGACAGAATGATTAGTGATTTACCTTAAGACAGGTCGGGAAAAGACATTCATTTTGAAGGACTGAAAGTTTAAAATGTTAAAAAAAAAAAAAAAAGCAAAGCTTTTTTATTTGCTTTCCTGAAGAAAGGGAGATGTGACGTGTGTGTTAGTAGTAATCAGACTGCTGATAGCAGCACGGGATAACTGTACATGATGTGAACCGATTGCAGTTCAGTTGATCGTATTGTCGGTTGAGAATCTGAGAGCACACAGAAAAGACGTAGAAGCATACGGTCTGTCCTGAGTGTCGACAAAAGAAAGAACGAAGCTCGCTCTCTCTCTCTGTCTCTCTTTCCATTTGACCAGTGGTAAAACTATCTAACCATTGGCTGTGGATAGAACGTTTGAATGGAATAGAAAATGTGTAAGTTTTGTGGGTGGGTAAGGGGTTGCAAAGCAATTCTCTCCAAGCTCTTGTGCTGGGTGTCTGACTTTCACGGTGATGTTTTTTATTCACACACACACACACACACACATACACATGCACGCGTAAGCACGTGCAGTTAAATCCTCCTTCATCAGAAGCTAGATGCCTGATGAGAGAGCGTGGTGCGGCGTGCACACGACAGCACGAATAGCCAACAATGGGAACGACGCAAGTCGATGTGTTAATGTCGGCCACCACTTGGTTCTTTCCCCCTATTTTTCGTGACGAAAGTGTCGATCAGTGGGTTAAATATATAACGGTGTCACAGACGGTATTGATGGATGGAAGGTTAGGGTCACTGAGTGGTGACGTTGTTGACAGACTACACAACACCCACAACTTATGGCAGATGGTGGGACCGGGCAGGGGGCGCTGAGGGAGAACGTTGTTGACAGACTACACAACACCCACAACTTATGGCAGATGGTGGGACCGGGCAGGGGGTGCTGAGGAGGAACGTTGTTGACAGACTACACAACACCCACAACTTATGGCAGATGGTGGGACCGGGCAGGGGGCGCTGAGGGGGACTGGAGGGAGCAGGGATTGGCTTTTTGACCAGATTCGTCACAACTGGAAATGTGAAATAAACTCTGTGTGTGTGTGTGTGTGTGTGTGTGTGTGTGTGTGTGTGTGTGTGTGTCGTTCACCCGTTACATTTTACATTCATTTCGTACTTCATAGGCATATGGGATGATGCTCCCTTTGGTGAAGAGCATTTCCCCACATTATTGCTGTGCGTATTTCTATGAAAATTACTGGTTCATATTTACATTACTATAGTATTTGATAACATACACCCTGTATGCAGTGTGTGTGTTTCTTTCCTTTTCTTTTCAGTTTAGTATGTATCTTATTATTACCATGCTCATGCCTTTATGTAGTATTGCGTAGTGCATGCTTATTACTTCATGTAGCATTGTGTAGTATAAACCCTGTTCAGCGCGGCCGGGACTGGATGTAAAAAAGCGCGACAGTGCCTATCAATTATCTTCGAAAATAAAGATTTTTTTGTCTCTCTCGCTTTCGGGATCGCTCACTTGCTCGCTCACCCATCATTCTCCTTGTTTTCTTTGGTTTTTGTGCTGACTTTTAAGATCTGTATCAGTTCCTGTATTAGTCTTGTGTTTATTTGAGAGAGAGAGAGAGAGAGAGAGAGAGATTTACACTGATTTACACCGTTGCAGTTTACTCAATGCGAATAAAAAGAATGTCACAACATGGGAGTTACAAGAACACCACCACCAACAACAGCAATGATGATAATGCAGAAAATGGTGATATTGATATGAACTGGCAGTGCGCCAAATATCTTGCATGCACAGGGGACTGGCATCTTTAGTTCGCAAGTCTGATGACACCCCAAGAACGAAAAGGTGAACGTCTGCATAGGTTTCTCGAAAATGGAGTATGGCTACAAACAAGACGAGACTGAAAACGGTCATACATGGAGTGAGTTGCAGCAACGACGGCAGATGATGGAAGTAAGAGCTGACTCTGCAGTCCATCGGAGTGAAATTGATTATTCCTTTTCAGCTTTTATGTTCTCTTCAGTTTCTGACTGCTGGGCTGCTTTGCTGTTGGGTTTCTTTTTTCTTTTCTTTTTTTTTTTTCCAAATATTTCCCCCGTTTTGTGTTGTTTTTCTTTTTGCATTTCCAGTGCCGTCTTCAGGCGATATTTATTTTACAAACAGAAGGCTTTGATGTGTGTGTGTGAGGGTGTGTGTGTGTGTGTTGGGGGGGGTGCATGCGTGCGGGCACAACCAGTAGGCATTCATGTGTGCGTGTGTGTGATCTTTATTTCTTCACTTCTCTATTTTCTTTACGTCTTTCTTCTTCTTCATAACCTGAACAGATTAAACAGTAAGGGCGATTGTGACCGAGGATGGTGCTGACTGTGAGCATGATGGTAACTGCCTAATGTTGATGGATGGAATACATGATTTAAAAAAACAACAACCAACAACATAGATTTACATTTGGATAGTAAAAAGGGTAGTTCAAAGTTAGATAAGAATGTTGTTCGTGAGAACGAATGCGTGGAATAACATGATTATAGATGGATGAGCGAGAAGATAATGTGGAATCTTGGATGCATTGCAAATACTATTTCATTTCTTCATTGGAACATTTGTGGATTGTTTCCGAAGCTGGGTGATTCAGATTTTGTTCAGTATGTCTTATTATTTGATTTTATTTGTCTTGTAGAAACATGTGTGGAAAAGTTTGAATCTTGCATTAAAAATAATATAAGTTGTATGTGAAATCAGCAGTCAGGACAGGGAAGGTGTTCAACCAGAATAATATGTACGAGAAACGTCGCTTGCTTATGTCCAGTATGGATTGTAACAGTAACTATTGCAAGGCAGTTATGTTGGGTAAAAGTTTCTTTGGTTTCAGTAAAAATGTTTTACTTGTGTACACGTATGTTACTCCGGAAATTGCACCGTATTTTAGTATGTGCAGTTTCGACAAAGTAATTGATATGTTGGAAGAGAGTGTTTTTGTTATCTTTAGATGATCTTGATTTGTTATCATGTGGAGATTTGAATGCAAGAACTTCTGAAAATACTACTGTACATTGTATTTTTACTGCCCATTCTCTAAGTGTATGTAATGGTGACCTTGAAAGTCGTTTCACATATGTTTCCAATTCAAGAGTTCAGTTCAGTTCAGTTACTGAAAGATGCGTCACTGCGTTCGGACAAATCCATATACGCTACACCACATCTGCTAAGCAGATGCCTGAACTGCAGTGTAACCCAACGCGCTTAGGCCTTGAGAGAAAAAAAGTGCACAATGGATACATCATCAAATCAATGGATAAATGGATAAATAAATATATAAATACCTACATAAACAAATGAATAAACACGAATAACATTTATAAAAGGTAAGCAGGTAGTAAAGCCAGATAAAATTCGGGAAAAGAAAATAATAGAATACACAGATATAATAAAAAGACAATAATGATCATGAATAAATAAGCAAATAAATGTAAATCGACATACAGACACGCACTCACACACACACGTACTCATACGTTCGCGTCTCTCTATGTTTGTCTCTAACACACACACTCGCACATACACACACACGCACATACACACAAACACAAACACACACACACACACACACACACACACACACACACACACACACACACACACACCATCTAATTCAGGAACAAGTGCAAATGATCATTTTATGGCATCTGTAAATCTTTTCGAATCTTTATCTCAGAAGGTGAAATAACCAAAAGGCGGAGAGAATGATGAACATCAGCGCCAACACAATCACGACTCGAAATGGTAAACGGACTACGATTTAAGAACCGATGAAATTCCGATGTGTCTGTGGGCGGAATTTTTCCACTGAGCGTGGCATGAAGATCAATAGGACCAAAAAGGGCTGTACGAAGAATCTGACGAATGCTCAGCAGCGCACTGCACCAGCATACAAGACGTCGGAAAACTAAGGCCAGGATTTAAACCACACTGATAATTCAGACAAATCATTTGTACAAGATCTTGAAGCCATACGCCAGAAGCTAAACTTGCCACCTGCAAGTGCAAAAACGGAATGGGAAGAGTAAGTTTAGAAGATAGCCCGAAAACTTGATCCGCTGGAAGGAAAGAGCACATTGGAACACAAGTTCGCCACACACGGAGATATCGTGTACGCAGCCTGTCGGGAAACCTATGGAGTGAATGAACCAAAGACAAGAACATCATCTCAAAAATCCAGACGACAACGAGAAATGGACAACATCCGAAATGCAAAAAGAAAGCTCAAGAAATGGATGAAGAGTGCTTCAGAATTTGAGAAGCATGGCCTACAGAAACTTTGGAAAGACCTGAAAGCAAAGCACGGTGCCCTCAGTAAAGCAGAATCAGAAAGGAGGAAAAGGAGCAAAAAGAAGAAGACACACGACTGCTTCTTCCGAGACCCCTTTCATTTCGCCAGGAAACTGTTCGAGCAGCCCCAATCGGGGACACTCACAGTGGACAAAGAAACACTTGAACAGCATCTCAGGAGAACATATTCCAATTCACAAAGCTAGAAACCACTAGATCTCAAGGGTTTGGTTCATCCCCGGAAACCAGTGAAGAAGTTCAGCAATAAACCACCAACTCTTGAGAAAGTACAGAAAGTGGTCAAGAAACCCAGGGCCAAATTATCACCAGGGCCAAATTATCACCAGGCCAAATTATCACCAGGGCCAAACGGAATACCGTACCTGCTGTACAAGAAAATGTCCTAAAGTCATTGAGTGTCTCCACAGAGTGATAAGATCGGCACGGAAGAACCTGAAGATCAGCGACAGTGGATGATAGCCAATGGTGTGCACATCCCGAAAGAGCAGAATTCAAGTACCACTGGCCAGTTCAGACCAATATCGTTCCTGAATGACGAAGGAAAATTTTTCAGAATAGCTCACAGAAAATGAGTACCTGGATGTGTCAGTCCAGAAAGGTGGCATCTCAGGAGTTCCTGGTTGTGTAGAACATGCCACAATGATTTGGGATGCAATCCGAAGGTCAAAGACACATAAGGACCCAGACGTGGTATGGCTGGATCTGGCAAATGCGCACAGGTCAGTTACTCATGAGATGATCCAGCTGGCTCTCGAGATGCACCATGTACCAACAAACACCAGGGAAATGCCGAAGAGTTACTTCCATGGCTTCTCAATGCAGTTCACCAACAAGGAATACACGACAATTTTGATCAATCTGGAAGTGGGCATAGCCATGGGCTGTGCAATTTCTCCAATACTGTTCGTGCTGGCAGTGGAAGTGATCTTGAAGGCTTGAATAAAGGGCACGGATCAAGCCGACGTCAGCAACGGATACCAGATACCACCTTTGAAAGCCTTCATGGATGACACTGCAGTCCTTTCAACAAAACAGGATGACACCCGTGGAATATGAAACGGTTGGACGAGCTAGTTGCCTCAGCCAGGTTGAATTTCAAACCAAAAAAATCACGAAGCCTCTTACTGCGTAAAGGAAAGGTAACAGAAATGGCCACATTCACTGTAGCCATTCCAGTGGTGTCAGATGAACCAGTCAAGAGCCTTGGAAAAATGGTATGAGTCCCTGAAAGATACAAAAGCGAGGAAAGGAAACCAAGGAGACAGCTGAATACGGCCTGCAATTCATAGGGTAAGTAGCACGTAAAATTCTTTCGCCATTCTTTGCACAGAAGACTTGCTCACTTGTAAATCACTTGCAACTTCTCTAAGAGATTTGTGGGACCCTGGGTTCTCCTCCTGGGATTGAATCAGTTCCTCAGCACGGTCTTTGTTCTCCGAACATGCAGTCTTGGGTCTCCCACTGCCATTTTACGTGCTACTGACCTCGGAGTGCGTATTTTAGCGATAGATACATTTACAGTGACATGACTCCACCCTTAGCCTGGAAATTCCTTTACGATCCTTCTTCCATCACTGCCTTTCTCCTTGAAACAGTTTTCAACGGTAACCTTATCACTTTTACTCAAAGGCATGGTTAGCCCTTCCAAACTGAAACTTTGGACAGAACTGATTTTGGATACAGACGACAATTAAAAAAAAAAAAATCAATAGACTTGACACCCAGACAGGCTATTTTTAGACTGACACTGATTGACAAATGCCAACACCTGGCAGCTGGCATGAACATGATGGAGATCACATTGCACAGCTCTGATATTGGATTTTTTGACATGCTGTTTTGAATTTGAAATACTCGCATAATTTGCTTCCAAACTTTTAGATATTTTGCAGACTTGTTGATGATACCCTAAGGTTACTGTGTGGACATTTTCAATGAATTCGGTTTCTCTATCAGTAAGAAAATTTTCACTTTTGGGGGGACACCCGATAATATATGTGTGTGGAGTGTTGGTCTAGTGTTGGCATAGGGGTACCGCGTCCGCCTAGGAACCAAGAGAATGTGAGGGCACTGGTTCGAATCCCTCCACTCTAGACCATGAGTCTGGACGCTAGACATTCAGATGAAATGATAAACCGAGGTCCTGTGTGCAGCATGCACTCGGCGCACGTTTAAAAACCCACGGCAATAAAAGGGTTGTCCCTGGCAAATTCTGTAGGAAAATCCACTTTGATAGGAAAACCAATAAAATTGCAGGGAGAAAAAAATACAAAAAGTGGGTGGTGGTATCAGTGTAGGGACGCGTTTCCCGCAGGGGTGGGTGGGGGGCAGCCCGAATTCCACACAGAGAAATCTGTTGTGACAAAAAAGTGATACAATACAATACAATACAATACAATACAATACATTGTGTGTGTGTGTGTGTGTGTGTGTGTGTGTGTGTGTGTGTGTGTGTGTGTGTGTGTGTGTGTTGCTTTTGCGGACTTTGAAAAGGCTTTCAATTCTATTTCTAGAAAGCTTTAATGGCCTTTTTTGTTGAAAAATGGAATTAGTGTTAAGTTCTATTGTTCTTTGCAAAGTATGTATAATGAAGTAAAAGCGAGAACGAGATCGGGGGCAAACTTTTCGGATTGTATGAAATGAACTCGTGGGGTTAAACAAAGGGATGTTTGTAGCCCTGACATGTTTTCATTTTTTATTAACAAGCTAACTTTAGGTATTATGCAGAATTGTCAACACGGTGTTACTTATGATTTGATTGCATTGTTCTATTTTTGCTGATGATATGGTTTTGCCATCTACAAAAACACTTGGTTTACAGTGACAACTGAACGATTTATTTACTACTGCAGCAAATGCACAGTTAAAAGTAAATATGGACAGAACAAATATTGTTGCTTTTTATAAGGGAGGGCATTTGGCAAGAAATGAAATGATCAAAGGAAACGAAAGAAACACTGTCATTAATGCACTCGTGTCCTGGGATTTATTTTTCAAGAGGACTCAGTTTCAACTTTGCATATCAAGACATTACTAATAATGTACAAAAAAGCTCTTATTTTGATATCATATACTGTATAAACTAGACCGGAGCACGTTCAGTGCATTTTTTTTATTTTATAGATTATTTGATTCTCAAGTTCATCCAATATTACGGTATGAGGCAGAAATCTGGGGAGCTGTCCCTCTAAAGGAAATAGAAAATGTTCATACGCATGCATGCAAGAAACTTTTAACAGTAAGTCAGAAAACGCTAAACATCATGATTTATGGAGAGTTAAAAAGATACCCATTGTATGTTGCTACAGTAATTAAAGCTATTAGATACTGGCTTCGGTTATTAGAAATGGAAGTTGATGAGAGGGGCACAGAAACATAGGCAGTGTCTCTTTTTGCACGGATTTGGATATTTCCGTTCACAGCTTATAAGATACTAAATTATCAAATATTAATGACAACGGCATGAAGACGTGGGCAACGAGTGTTCTTCAGTGTTTGAATTCTTATAGTTCTGCATTTGTATGGGATAATCAGGGGGTTGAAGATATTACAGCTTTTGTTAAGCGTTTCGGAGAACGAATCACTGATTGTAAGTGGCAAGACTAACATGATCACATGCAGACTAGTGATATATTTGCACAGTTTAGACTTTTAAAAAAATGCATCGCATGCTATTGAACTACATATTGAGTTGGGATTGAAGATGTGCATTGACAAATTTTAGATTCGGAATTTCTGTTGTTACTACTAATAGTTTCAGTTACAGTATGTTTCATGAACCTGTGTCTACATCCCGTTTATGCAATCTGGGGTAAGGAAGATGAATGACATGTAATGTTCCCTTACTTTGAGTGACCTCAGACAAAAACTGATTCAACCAAAATATTATCCGTCTAATTTTAGGTTCAAGTTACTCGTGTCGTCAAGACATGAATGTAATCTGTATAACTTGAAGAGATTGCGTACTGTGACCTCGTGAATGTCGTTGAATATTTGTGTTAGCTATTTTTGGTTGATTTCTATTGTGTCATCTCATTTTTTCTTCAACCCTTTTCAATGTAACCTCTTTCAGTAAGGGGCTTTGGCTCTGAATAAAAAAAAAAACCGTTATAATTGTCGTTATCGTTATATATCTCTCTCGCTGTATGTGTGTGTGTGTGTGTGTGTGTGTGTGTGTGTGTGTGTGTGTGTGTGTGTGTGTGTGTTGTGCGTGCGTGTGTGTGTTAAATTAACTATTGACAAAGTAACCTCTGACAGATTCTGACTATAAACAAGCAGACATCCTCCCTGCCCCTGGCCTCTTCATGCATAAAATATTTCAGTAGATGTGTTCAATTTTAATGATTATGGACACTAGCATAGATTTTTAGCTCTCCTTCACAACCATAACTTTATGTAAATCAAGTCACACATATTCTAGGCATTGGTAATCATGGCCTGAAAATTTAAAAGTGAACTGTTGTTCCCTTCCGCCACTTCAGGCGAATACAATTCGACCGTCGGGATTCACAACTGAAGGCGACGCCATTCGACAGCAAGGGTTATAAGCCAACGATTTTTCGCAAGTCTTATTATATTATATTATATTATATTATATTATTATAATATTATATTATATTATATTATATTATATTATATTATATTATATTATATTGTATATCTATGTGTTATACACATTGCTTTAATTTCGTTGTTGCTATCGATTCCGATGTAAATTTGAGGTCGATGCATTGCAGTGATCCATCTTACGTGAAATACAATATAGTCCGCAAGGCCGAGGGTTTACCGTGCAACCCCTCCCCGTGCAACCCCTCCCCCCCCCCCCTCCTCGCCCCCACCCCCACCCCCCCACCCCTCCAACACACACACACCCGCCCCCACACCACACCACACCACACCACACCCCTCCACGGCTCCCTCCCAGGAATGAAGTAGACTTGTCTTAAAATGTTCTTCAGTCTTCGGTGTCTGCTGAACACATTTTTATGTGTTCCCAAGAAAAAACCTGGAATGCACTCAGAGTTACTGCTCTTGGCACAAGGGTACCCTCTCGCGCCCCAGTCAATGAAATTCAGACAAACTTGAAACCCTTGTAAATCATATCTAATAGAAACACACACACACACACACACCAGGAATGAAGTAGACTAGTCTTAAAATGATCTTCGGTGACTGCCGAACTCATTTTTATATGTTCCCAAGAAAAAAAAAAACACACTTAAGAGTGACTGCCCTTTGCATAAGAGTACCCTCTCGCGCCCCGGCCTACTATCAAATCTTCGACAATCTAACGTAAATTTGTCTGGTTGTTTTATCTTATCACTTCAATATCACTCTTTCCGAAATTATCTTTATACAGAGACCTGCAGGGGTTTTCTAGAAATTATTTCAGTACCTTTGGATGAACATTTGACCCTTTGTGGAGTCACACTGGTCGAGTTGCTTCCCCTACCCCGAAAATGCTTTTTTGCCTGGAATCGCTTCAAAGTCGCAAAATCATGTAGTTTTTGTGGCTAACATTGATATATGTCATGTTCCCCTGGTTCAAAATGCCATAAATACTGATTTAAAGATGTTTCGTTCAAAATACAAAGTATATACCGTGGAAATAAGCGACATTAGTCAGGGAAATGAAGTTAACCCACCGAGCATCTACCACTTCCCCCATAACACTCAAAGGAATAAAGCAGACTGGTTTTAAACGCATTTTCTGTGATGATTTCACAATTGTTTTTCACATGACTTGGAGTCTTGAAGGTAACAGAGGCTATCATGGGGCCAACCTGATGCTTATAAATGTAGCAAGATCTTTTCTATCTCTCCAATCATCAAACAGCAAATATTTCAAGAATGTGATTTTATGGGGGCGATAGTTTAATAATGTGCTCCTGTTTGCAATTGATTACCTAGTAGACAGTTTGAGGTATCATGACTTCACCTTTGTTTTGTGTACCTGCTGAAGTGAACTTGGTGATGATAGATAGAAGAAATGGTGTCAAGAAAGAGCAAGCATGAAAACAATCTCACATCAAAAGTAGAGGCTGCATTATAAAATGTTGAAGAATCGACTGGAGAGCCTTGTGTCTGTTTTCTAGTTAGCAAAGGCTACAGTTTCAGTTAGAGAAGCCCCAATCAAGACATAGTTAGACGGAGGCTGCTTGAACCTGTAGACTACCTTCATCGCATGAACATATCTGCGAATCTTTGAGGACCTAAGCCCAGAGGAAGGTTATGACGGAGATTGGCATATACGCTTCAGATTTTTTTTTTTCAATAAAAAAAGCAAACTTTGCCGTTTAAACACCTCCACAAAAGATGAATTTGTTCAGCTCCTTTAAACACCTCCACAAAAGATGAAGTTGTTCAGCAGCAGCCAAAATCTTTAGGCATTCTTCTGAGACATTGGAAAAAGCATGTTTCAAGACTGACTGCAAAAGCTTTGCAACAGAAAATTAAGAAACGAAACTAATAACAAACAGCTGTAGTTGGAGAAGCAATAAGAGAAGCTGAAAGGTACAGCCAGACGGAAACTGCTAGCTCCCTATATAGCATAGAAAATGATTTCTGCGAGTTCCTGAGAACCAAAGCGAAGGGATGGGAATCTGCTCACAAAGAACCTTTGTCGTTGAAGGACTTCCACAGAATATGAAGAACCTGCTCAGCAGCTAATAACTTCTAGGTGTTCCTCTGAGACAGTGGAGAAAGCAATTTTCAATCCAGACTGCATCGTTTTCAACAAAGGAAGAAGAAAGAAAATCAATCGAAGAAAAAGGAAAGTGAACAACAGAAGGAACTACAGTATTTGAATATGAAGGCTGGTAAACGGTGCTTCATGCTCCAGAACAGAGAAAAAGGATGAAAGGCTCTTATAAAGAATAAATGCTTTGACGTTTCAGCATGGAAAACAAAATCGTGCTATAGCTGTTGCAGGCAAACTCTGAGAAGTCTAATCTGTTGGAGAAGTGCTGACAAAGAATCTAAACAAGACTCAGATGAATTAGATGAGTTACACACACAGGCTTGCTTTCGAGCTTGTGCGCCAGGTGATTGACAAAGATGTTTTCAACAAACAGAAGTACTTTGGCAGAGAAAAGCATCCAGATTCCAGCTACAGAGCACGGAGGCTGAAAAATTAAGTTGAAGTTTTGATCAGGAACTGTTCTTATATTCTCTTATCCGGAGAGAAAAGCTACGGCCGTACCTTCTGCACAGTTCCGAAAAGTCTTGGAACCTCCACTGGCTCGCTACTGACGATATTATTCGGCTGTTGGATGTCCTACCTAGTCAGCTGTATCTCGTTTTAAATTTGTACCGAAGTACGATTCGTACTTTCCTTTCTGGTTAAGGGTAGAAAACGACGGGATCTTCCAAGAGCGTAATTTTTTTTTCTTTCCATTTTCTGTTGCTTTGTTGCCCAGATCTGGAAGCTTTCTCTCCCAGTTCACTTAAGTATATATTGCACAACATAGAGGCTATCATGATCACGCCTGCCGATGATTTATATGCCAATCACCCGGCGCACGTGTTCGAATGCATACTTGAGTGAATCCTCCAGATCCTCCTGGTCTGGTTTACATTCTTTGACAGTACATCTCTAACAGACTGGATCTCTCAGGTATTACCTGCAACAACTGTGATAATTTGGTTACCATGCTAAAAGGTCAGAGTACAGCAACCTCATTGTGTTTCAGTCAATCTCTTGCACAGGCAGTTTCTAGCTATGCTTTGGAAAAGATGACCCAGCTAAACACCGGACATGCTGACTGACAAAAGTGGTGTAAGGGTTTATAAAATAAAAAGTGAACTTTCATGATTTTCTTATGAATCTTTCAAATTTTACACCGCTATATCCAAAGATGTACTGGTGATGATTCCATGCTAAGCTCTTTTCCGATCTCTCTCTCTCTCTCTTTCTCTCATAAATGAATTTGCCTTTGAAGTGAGCAAAAACGGTAGGCATGGTGCAATGTTTACCAATACATATTTTGAACTGTTTATATTACTTCTAGCAGACGATGTTGCTTAACTGTCCGAAACAGTAGTTGGATTGTAAACACAGCCTAACAGTCTTGTCTACACCGCGCAGTTTTAGCTCTTCGCCTTAACCCATTTATACCCCTTTTTTCCACACAATTTGTGCTAAACGATTGGTTTTTATGTCTTTTGAACATATCTAGCAATTATTTTGACAAAAAATTAGTAAAATTTGATTTTGAACATAAAACGTAACCGTCCCTTTTTTGGGACAGTGGGATCAAGTGGGATGGGGTTTTTCAATGTCTTCACACATTAAAAACACAAGCCTTTTCCTTCTCAGTTTGTCTTTTATTGTTCTGAAATGAACTTAAATTAAATCAGTAGCAAACAACAGTTCAAAAAGTTAACTTGTTGACATGCTTGTGTCCCCTCATTTAAGATTTAAAATAAGACTCGAATGAAATATTCTATAGAGTTATAACATGTATTGAACATTTAAAAAAAAAGAAGATAATAAAGAAAGAAACGAAAAAGGATTTCAGCGTCCACCCCCCACTCCCACCCCTGTGTCACGTGACCGGTAAAGGTTGAGGACCCACCTACAACCCGACCGGCACCGCGCAATCTAATAAAAGAAAATTTAAGAAAAATGGGTCTCCGGATCCTCGCACGCTCAATTAAGTGCAGACAACACCAAGAATTTATACACAATACAAAACTTTACTCACTCACACAGACATACTGACAACCAAAACAGCAGTGAGGCTTTAACTATTTCCCTTAATTCCCCCCCACCCCCTTCCTTCCTAACCCGCTACCCATAATTTGCCTCACTATGTCAAGCTTTGTTGTTTTTAAAGAGGAAAAAAAATCACATTCGCTCGAACACACACTCACCCCTCTTGTGCACTACTCACATGCATACGCATCCTCTACCGTCCATGTCGGGCTTGCATTGGTCCTGAACACAGTGGTCCGAGGCAAGCACAAACCGCCAGGACTCCCTGCAGGCAGGCGATGTGTTGGGATACACAGCGAGCACGCCCCAGTGAGACAGTAGTTTACGCGGGGCGAGGACAACAGATGATGTACCCAGGTCATGCTCAGGCACTAGGGGGGACTGCAGCACCCGGGAAGATGGCCGATACACGGGAGTACCGTAAACTCCCGAGAGGACATCCGGCACCCAGGGAAACTGCAGGAATCGTCTGACACTCTTCGGAGCTGCAAAGATACGAGCCAAGAGTCAAGCACAAGAAAAACAATGCATGTGCTAAAGCAGACAAAGAGAAGTTTCGCACACACTCACACGTACAGCCGAATGTCTTAATACAACCGTTTATAATTATCCCCCCGCCTCCCCCCAAAAAAACAACAGAATATGTGTGCACACAGATATACATAAATCTGAATCCACAAGGATTGGTAGGGCCATACTGTACTGAAATTAAAGTATATGTTTTAAATGCAGCAACAAAAAACAACAACAACCAAACCTGAAATACATATCAGTGGCCGCTCCCTCTCTATAGAAAAGCAAAACAAAACTAGCATTCTTCACTCTCTTCCAATATGACTCACCTCAAGAGATCGTGAGGGGGAAAAAACGTAAGGGAGATTAAACCCTGGAACTGAAACGCAGTTCCAGACCTCCTTGTCGGACACGGACCCAGGAAATGTAGTGGCACTGGAGGCCCCAAAACCGAACCGAATCGGCAAAAAAACCCACAAAAAAACTCACTCCAAAATGAATGGAGCAGGACTGGAAAAACAAACCATCTTTCCCTCACTGGGTGCAACTGCCAGGATTAAAGCATCTTCCGATGCCCACGACATCGACAGGTGAGTTTTCATTATCAGACCTGTAGCTCAGCTTAATAATGTGCAGGTATACATGCACGAGAAAAGAAAACCACCTGAGCTGACTACGAGGGAGGGAAGGAACACACACTCACGCGCGCGTACACACGCACACACACATGCACGGAAAGAGAAAGAAAGAAAGAAGGAAAGAAGAAAAAAACAACAATGAAAATCATGACGTATTCGATGGGTCAAGTTCACCAAAATTCATTTTCTTCCATTAGTACACTGTCGCACGCGACAGTTTCCCCTCTCCTTAAAAGTGTCGATCTCAAATCTGAGATTCACACTTACAGCCATGCACGGTTGACATGCTTCGTGAATTAATTATAAAATAATCCCGTAAAACAAAACAGGAAAATAGCAAACGCTGTGTACAGTCCCTTCTCAACAGATTTACAGAGACAGTTGCAAGGGTTAAAGGAAAATCGTGTAGAGGTGGTTCATTTGGATGAGTACCTTTACACCCCCATTTTTCGTGTTAGAGTAACAGATCAAGTGCTGTAACTCACTATTTGCTAGGGCTAAGCCTGGCATCGTATGGGGATTGGGCCAACTTATAGGTTAATTCTGGCGAAGTGACTCAGTATGAGTCAAATTTCCAGTCACTGCGCAGTCCTACTCTGGTAGTCTGCCCCCAAGTTGTCGACACCCTTGATGTGTCTGAAGGTGAAGCTGTGAGACTGGAGCTCCACAGCCCACCCCATGAGACGCCGACTGACGGGACGGATACGGTGCAGATATTTGAGAGGATGATGGTTGCTCTCAAGCACAAAATGCCTTCCGTACAGGTAGGGATAGAACTTCCGTATACCCCAAACCACTGCCAGTGCCTCCTGCTCTATGGTGTGGTACCGCTGTTCTGCTCCACTGAGCTTCTTGCTGGCGAAAGCTATGGGTTGTAGTCCTTCACCGTGATTCTGAAGAAGCACGGCCCCAAGGCCAACCCTGAGGCGTCTGTCCGCAGCACAGGGTCGGGAAGGACCAGCACTGGGGGGTTGATGAGCGCCTCTTTTAACTTGTCAAAGGCTTTCTGGTACTCATCCGACCACAGAACTTTGTTGAGTTCACTGCCCTTGGTCTTGTTTGTCAGGGGTAGGGCTGTTTCTGAAAACTTAGGCACGAAACGCCTGTAATAGCCAGCCAGTGCAAGGAAGGCACGCAGCTCCTCCTTTGTGGTAGGAGGGTGTGCTTCCAGGATCTTAGCTACCTTGTCCTGTTCTGGGTGCAGCTGACCAGAATGGAGGAAGTGTCCAAGAAAGCTGATTTCCGGACAGCCAAGCTGGCACTTGGTACATCTCGCCTACAGCTGTACCTCCTGTAGGCGGCAGAATATCTGCTGCAGAACTTCGGTGTGACGATTCCAGGTATCGGTGACCAGCAGCAGATCATAAAGTTATGGGCATCATCTAACTGCAGTGGTCCCAGAACTCTTCGCATGTTGTGACTAAAAATCGCACCAGCCGTTTTCAGCCTGAACGGCATCACCAGCCACTGAAACTGACCTTGTGGCGTCGTGAATGCGGTCTTGGGTCAGTCACTATTTCATGGGTATCTGCCAATACCCTTTAGCTAAGTCGAGTTTAGAAAAGTACTTGGCACGGCTCAGCTTTGCAAAAATTTGGTCGACATCGGGCAACGGTTCTGCATCAAAGCGTAGTACCCGGTTGAGGCGGCGAAAGTCCACACAGAAGCGAACCTTCCCGTCTTTCTGACCAATACGATGGGTGCAGAGTAAGGTGACGTGACAGGCTCGATCACCCCCATCTTCAGCATGGATTGGACCTCCTCTCTGATCACGTCATACTGTGAGTGGGGCAGTGGGTACTGGCGGACTCGTACTGGTGTAATGTCCTCCAGAACCAGCTCACACTCCCCCACTGTGCACTTGAGGGGAAGTTCAGTGAGAACGCCACTAGCACTCTGACAGATATCCATGATTTCCTGCTGCTGTGAAGGAGTGAGGGTTGTGTGGACAGAGACATCTTTCCATGTCTCTTCTGCTTGCAGTGGTAGAAGTGGAATCCCCTGTGAGTTTAAAGAGCCTGCATGGCCATCTGTTTTTTCCATGATCACTGGGGCTACAGCTGCAGAACACTCCTCTCTCCAGGTGTACCGCTTCAGTAGACTGACATGAAAGAGTCGTGGGGTTCCTTTGACTGCAATACGGTAATCCCAGTCGCCCACACGCTCTATCACCCTGTAGGGGCCCTGCCAAGCAATTTGGAGCTTGTTCTTTCTCTGGTAAGAGTAGCAAGACTTCGTCTCCTGCCTCAAACCATCGCTCACGGGCTTTTTTGTCATACGGTTGCTTCTATTTGGTGGCTGCTTGCTGCAGGTTCTCTCGTGACAGCCGACAGGTCTCTTCAAGCCGATTGCGCAGATTCACCACGTACTCTACCTCCGTGAGGGTTTCTGGAGGCGATGACGCTTCCTTGGTCCACAGCTGGTGCAAAAGAGCCATGGGCCCCCTGACCGTGCGGCCATACAGAAGCTCAAAGGGAGAAAACCGCAGGGACTCCTGTGGCACTTCCCTGAACGCAAACAGGACGGCCGGAATGAACGGATCCCAATCCTTGGTCTTCTCGATACAGAGGCGTTGTATCATTTACTTCAGGGTGGCATTGAAACGCTCGACAAGACCGTTTGCCTGTGCATGGTACGGAGTCGTAGTTCTGCCATGGATCCCCAACAACCGATTTACCTGAGCCATCACGTTGCTTGTGAACTGGGTACCTCTGTCTGTGAATACCTCCGAAGGTACTCCCACTCAGGTCCACATATGCCACAGTGCATCCACAACTGTGACAGTCAATTCCCTTCAACGCAACGGGTAACGCGTGGCGTAATCAACGACCACCAGAATGTAACGATTGCCCCGCGCAGAGGCTGGAGTGATTGGACCTACGATGTCCACTCCCACTTTCTGGAAGAGCTTCAACACCAGAGGGACAGTACCTAACGGCACACGCTGGTTCTTGCCATGCAGAGAAGTACGCTGACAGACGTCACATGACCGACAGTACTGGCGGACATCCTTGCACATCCCAGGCCAGTAGAAGTGTTGCCACACTCGTTCCTGCGTCCACCGAACTCCCAAATGCCCTGCCATGGGTATGTCATGTCCCAGGGAGAGAACAGTGCGTCTGAGGCCCAGAGGCACCACCAGTTGTTTGAAGTGCTCCCCGTTCTTGTGGAACACACAGAACAAGAGACCCCCGTGCATTGTGTAAGATGCCTTCCCCTCCCGTCCCGTGTTGATATTGGGCGTTGTTGCTTGTTTCAGTTGCTGCAGGGTGGGGTCTCTGGCCTGAAGACGGCGGACAGTCTCCCTATCCGTGTGGAGAGCTACCACGTCTGTCACCGGTCCCTGAGTAGGCTGTAAGACGGGCGCCTGATCCCTTGCCATAGCTCGTGTGGTTACTGCTGCCAGCACCTCCCTGGGTAGCTGTGTCGACACCCCCTGTCGTGTACTGTCTGCGAAAAGCACGTTGTTACCAATGAGCAGTGTATATGCAGGATTCCGGAGTGCCACAGCCCACACAGTTCCTTTAAAGTACGGTGTAGCAATCTGTACCTTAACATAAGGACGGGCAGCGTTGAAGAACTTTTCAACTCCAGTCACCTGACACGTTCCTCCTTTCTCGGCGTCAGGAGGTACCACACTCTCATCAGCGAAAGTGCATGTAGCGCCAGAGTCTCGAATAGAATAGAATCGACTATCCGATCCTCTACAAGGCTGAGAAACATTGAACAGGTAGGCCCAATCTCTCCTTGGTCACCTTGTTCAGCGCTGAACACAGGTACAATTGCAAAAGTGCAATGGGTGTGGCCAACTGCCGCTTGTTGCTTCCTGTCTCTCTTTAACTTTGGACAGTTGCGCTTGTAGTGTCCCCCCTCGCCACAGTAAAAACACAGATTGCCCCCCTTACCCGGTGCAGTGGCCGACTTAGGAGCAGACGCCATGCTGCCATGTGGCGGAACAACTGAACGCGGTGATTGCTCAACCAACGGATGCTGAGAATAGCTCAGGTTCCCCCGCTTCGGCATGGTCGAAGACTTGAGTCCCCCACCTAGAGAACCTGCACTGGTCTTGAAGACCGTGATCCCCCTTCTAGCTTCTGCAAAGGTTCAGCCCTCTCTACGACTTCCTGGAACGTTCTAAGGCCTTCATCCCTGATACACACAGCCAGGTCGTCTGTCACAGTGCTGAGAAGCTGCTCAATGAGAATCAAGTCCCTCAGTGCCATTCCAGACATGGTTTCCCAGTGCTCGAGCGTGAGTTTAAGAAGAATCCCAAACTGGATGAAGGACTCACCTCCAGCTTTGCGCATCTCCCTAAACTTTTTACGGTAAGCCTCAGGGGATATCTTGAACTGACGGCGAAGCGCCGCTTTCAGATCAGTATACGAACTCTCCGCCTTTCCTGTCAAACAGCTAGTCAAGTAGAGCGAGCGAGTCTCTTCTACCATGTTATAGGAGTCAGCAACTGCCTCGAAATGATCCAGAAAATCGACATCGTCGCCTGGGTGCAACTCAGGAAGAGTCAGCCTTGGAGGGGCAAAAGTGGGCAGTCCCGCTGCCGGGGACTCCTGTCGACGCACCTTCTCCTCCTGTCGACGCTTTTTCTCCTTCTGTCGATGCATCTCCTTTCTCTCCTCCTCCTGTCGACGCATCTCTTCTTTCCTCTCCTCCTCCTGTCGACGCATTTCCTCCTTCCTCTCCAAAATACAGAATGAGGGATGTAACGTCGCCCCCCACCAGGGAGGTATTATCGGGCGTGTTAGATTCTGAAACCCGCGAGGTCATAACCCCTGGAGTGCCAGTGACGTACCCAGTGCCTGAGGTAGTTACCTGAGAACGTACCTGGGAAGGACTGGGGAACCTTGGGCCTGTAAAGGCTCCCCCAGGAGTGGTGACATTTGTCCTAACCCCTGTGGGAGTGACTGGAGGGGTGTTATACTGAGTCCCCATCATCTCCTTGATCCAATTAGGGGACTGCCGAGAAATTTCCGGGCCAGGGCCCAGAGTTTTCAGAAAGGGAGAACCCTCCCCAACAACGACCACTTCTTTCTTGCCTGAGGCCGCGGCTGACCTTGTAACCGGTCCTCGGGATGGATCTTTTCCCGTGACAGACTTGGAAGCCACCGTAACTGACACTGACACTACGCACTAACAAAACTAGGGGATTATGAAGGAGTTAAACACGGAAATGCTGGGGTACTGCTACGAATAGCTACCACCCCTTGTGTTCCCCAAAACTGCTTATGAGGAGCAGTCAGTGTAGACTACAGGGTACCACCAGTGGAATAAACACCCTAAACCCCAGTGAGTGGAAAAGAGGGGTACTCTTAACTTCCCACATATAATAGAAACCAAAACATTGCAAGTTACAAAATAAATAAATAAATAAATAGCATGGATAATACAAACTACTTAGTAAAAGCTGCGAGCGGCGATCGGGAAGCGAAAGATCCCGGACGAGCCCCCAAAAATTGTCACGCGACCGGTAAAGGTTGAGGACCCACCTACAACCCGACCGGCACCGCGCAATCTAATAAAAGAAAATTTAAGAAAAATGGGTCTCCGGATCCTCGCACGCTCAATTAAGTGCAGACAACACCAAGAATTTATACACAATACAAAACTTTATTCACTCACTCACACAGACATACTGACAACCAAAACAGCACTGAGGCCTTACTATTTCCCTTAATCCCCCCCCCCCCTCCTCCCAATCTTGCTAACCCACTACCCATAATTTGCCTCACTATGTCAAGTTTTGTTGTTTTTAAAGAGGAAAAAAATCACATTCGCTCGAACACACTCACCCCTCTTGTGCACTGCTCTCACGCATGCACACGCATCCTCTACCGTCCATGTCGGGCTTGCATTGGTCCTGAACACAGTGGTCCGAGGCAAGCACAAACCGCCAGGACTCCCTGCAGGCAGGCGATGTGTTGGGATACACAGCGAGCACGCCCCAGTGAGACAGTAGTTTACGCGGGGCGAGGACAACAGATGATGTACCCAGGTCACACTCGGGCACTAGGGGGGGACTGCAGCACCCGGGAAGATGGCCGATACACGGGAGTACCATAAACTCCAGAGAGGACATCCGGCACCCAGGGAAAATGCAGGAATCGTCTGACACTCTTCGGAGCTGTAACGATACTCGAGCCAAGAGTCAAGCACAAGAAAAACAATGCATGTGCTAAAGCAGACACACAGAGGGGTTTCGCACACACTCACACGTACAGCCGAATGCCTTAATACAACCGTTTATATATATATATATATATATTTTTTTTTTTAATTAAAAAAAAACAAAACAAAAACAGAATATGTGCGCACACAGATCTGAATCCACAAGGATTGGTAGGGCCATACTGCACTGAAATTAAAGTATGTTTTAAATGCAGCAACAACAAAAAGCAAACAAACAACAACAAAACCAAACCCGAAATACATATCAGTGGCCGCTCCCTATCTATAGAAAAGCAAAACAAAACTAGCATTCTTCATTCTCCTCCAACATGACTCACCTCAAGAGCTCGTGAGGGAAAAAAAAACATAAGGGAGATTAAACCCTGGAACTGGAACGCTGTTCCAGACCTCCTGGTCGGACACGGACCCAGGAAATGTGGTGGCACTGGAGGCCCCAAAACCGAACCGAATCGGCAAAAAAAAAACACCACCTCACTCCAAAATGAATGGAGCAGGACTGGAAAAACAAACCACCTCTCCCTGACTGGGTGCAGCTGCTAGCGATAAAAGCATCTTCCGATGCCCACGACATCGACAGGTGAGTTTTCATTATCAGACCTGCAGCTCAGCTTAATAACGTGCAGGTATACATGCACGAGAAAAAGAAAACAACTACCTGAGCTGACTACGAGGGAGGGAAGGAACACACACTCACGCGCGCGTACACACGCACACACACATGCACGCACGCACGGCAAGTAAGAAAGAAAGGGAAAAAAACAACGAAAATCATGACGTATTCGAGGGGTCAAGTTGACCAAAATTCCCTTTCTTCCATCACTACACTGTCGCAAGCGACACCCTGCATAGTAGTATATAAAATGGTGAACTTTATGTGATTATCTTGTTGGAAAGTATTCTTCACTGTTTCAGGAAAGTCACTCATGTCTACAAAAAAGGCAAAAAGCACAGCTTAACAGCAGCTTTCGGCTCTTTCAGAGTGTGGGCAACTCCATAAGTGGCTACGGCATGTGAAACAAATCAAAGCACTTGTCAAGCACTCCAACTTTGCATTTGCGATACACTTTCTTTCCACAGAAGCCACATCTCAGTTGAATTTTCCAGAGCAGAATGATGTGGTCGATCCTGTCATAGCGTACATGTTTACTTACAATGAACATGGGTACTCTTGGGCGGCCATCAGAAGATGCCTGTGATGCTTGTGCAAGATAGACCCTGGCTATGGAACGCCTCATGGCCAGTATATTTAGGGGCTTGTTCTCAGCTGCTGGTGTTGCCCTGTACAGGGCACTGGCATCAACACTGAAGGGAAACAGTGGCCACCACCACTTCTTGGAACATATAGAGATGTCCTTGTCTACATTTTGGTCCGTCTGATCCACACCACTCATTGTCTGGTTGTGGTGTTTTACCAAGAACGGCTGTGAGATGTCCACTCCCTGTCCTTCAGCTCTAAACAAGCGTTTTACTGTTTGGACGGGTTCAACTCCAACCTTGTTTGACATGGTGTTGACCACAAAGAGTTCAATTGGCGTAGCTGGCAGACGAGAGAGGTCAACATCTTTAGCCTTACAAGGGAAGTGTTCTTTCTGCCTTTTTGACAGGTCCACTCTTTTCCAGTCTCTTTTATGACATCTCTGGCTTTTTTGTGGCAGTAGGTGCTGCAGTAAACTGTTTCATTTTCCTCCGTTTTGTGGATGCCTGTTGACTTGGCTGAGGTTGATGGTACTGGAGAGTCTTCATGCTCAATTCTTGCTCCTGCTTCACTTGGTCGCTGCACAAAAATGACAGGTTATTATTTGGCATACCCAGAAAATGACACTGTGAGTGTTTATTACCTTATTTTTCAATTATATTGGAGTGCCCTGAGCTGGATTCCTTTTTGCATGTGAACAATATTTTGAGTAACTATTGGCTTTTCTGTTGGAAAAAAGTGATATATTTTTTGTTAGAATTGAAATAAAATCAACCATAGGTCACAAAAAAGAGAGAAAGAAAAGAAAGGAAAAAAAAGTAAGAACATCTGAAGTTGAATCTACAGACCTTAATTTGTAGCACCATCCAGATAAACACGGTTTTTGTTGTTGTTGTTGCTGTTTTTTAAGCGTATGATTTCACATACCCGATTACTCACTTTTCTACTTTCATGCGTAAGCAAACTCACAATTTCGCCTGTATTAAAGTTTTCTCACACGCTATTCTTGTAAATGCAGCTGTTGCTGCAATGGTCAGCTGGCGCCCATTCTAGTTAGACATTGTGCCTCCTCCACCTTTGTCACGACTGACTTTGTCAGTTTCAAAGCCACCCTCATCGGGTGGATCAATGTAGATCCAGGCTTCTTGAAAGGCAGCATCATCTTCAAGTATGCTAACTACTTCATGAACCATGTAAGTCTGAAAACAAATAACTTCTGTATAAAAATATTATAGACTGCATTAAGAGTAATGAACAAAAACCCCACCCCTCTTGAACCCACTGTCCCTAAATAGGGACGCTTGTTTCAACCCACACAAAATCAACAATAATTCATTTCTGGTAAAAACAAAAAAAAAGTTTCTCCGTTCTCATATAATAAACACTTTCTCTTCATAATGATGTATAAAAACTTTTAAAACAAAAAAGTTATCGACTTACCTTTACGGATGACTCATTGTGCGAGCCGAAAAGACCCAGACTTTGTAAATGTCTGCCTCCACAATGCACTGCAGGGGCATTCAGTGAAAACAGCTGGCTGTGACTGAAAGTAATGACCTCCATTGTTTATCTAAAAACAGTAAGCTGGACTATCCCAAGAATTAAATGGAAGGGGTGAATATTATTCAGGGTTCGTAAAAAGAGACAGTGGGCTGAAATGGATTAAAGTAAACACGAGTAAAAGCATTATCATTGTATTTAGAAAAGTTGGAGGGATATTTAACAGACGGAGAATGTTGGATTTATGATGGAATTGTCATACCAGTTGTTGAATGTTCATAAATACTTGTGCATTTTTTTCTCCAAAAGGTTGAGCTTTGTTGCAACGTGTCAGGATCTTGTTCTTCTCTCGATTTTAATTTAATTGTTTGACGTTCAGATACAGACTATTATCCAGAATTGTGCTGCGTTGTGGAGTTTGGGTAACGCGGCTCATTACTGCGAAAAGATGCATATTATTTATGTTTGCACTTAAAATGTTTATTCCACTTCCCTCTTGAAATAACATTCGTTTCGTTTCGTTTCATTACCCACACCCCCCTCCCCCCCGTCTCTCTCTCTCTCTCTCTCACTATATAATTATATATATATATATATATATATATATATACATATTCATATATATATATATATATGTATGTATGTATGTATATGGGGGTATGTGTGTGCATGTGCGTAATTTTTTTTTTCTTTTGGGGGGTGGGAGGGGGTTATACATTGGAGGGAAGGGGTGTGTGGTTGGAGAGGGAAGGGGGTTGGTGGCTGATTTATTACTCTTGAATAAAGTGATGTTTAATCGCTAGTGTGATTAACTTTATTACACTGCGCCATGGACAGGTCCTGTGTTAACCGTGTTTTCAAAAGAACAATGTGAATACTCGGATGAGACGAAAAACTGAGGTCCTGAGGTCATGCGTACTGCATGCACTTCGCGCACGGAAAAGAATCCACGGCGACAAAAGGGTTATCCTTGGCAACATTCTGATTGAGTTACAGGTTCTGATCGCCGTGCAGTATGGAAAAGTGGGGAGGTGGAGGGGGGAAGTGGGGATGGCACTGGAGAGAGAGGGGTTGTACGGTTGTCTGCCCTGTTTTTAGCTCTTTGATGGCCTTTCTGGTTGTCTTTTTAGCAGCACGAAGGAATAGATGACTGCGTTATTTTGGAATGTTATTGTTTAATAAATCACTGAACCAGCTCGGTGTTCAGGTATTTCGCGCAGACTGTCCCAAATCCCTTCGGCGTTCGTCTGCTATCTCAATATTTGAAATGTTATTACATGCAGTCGCTACACGTACGTTTTATCTGCGTTGTTGTACAAATGTTTTAAGTGAAGACGATATTGAACTGTGCCAAAACTACGGTGACCGCTTTGAATATTACGGGACAAGATGTTCCATGTGCATTCAGGTCGTTTGGATGTGAACATGTGTGTGTGTGTGTGTGTGTGTGTGTGTGTGTGTGTGTGTGTGTGTGTGTGCCTGTGTCTCTGCACGTATTTGTGTGTATGTGAATGCATATGTGTACGTGTTGTGTGGGGGCTTTGGGGGGATGGGGGTGTGTGCGCGCGCGACCAAATTCGTTGCTGCGAAATGATTTCATATTTTTGTCAGCATTTTCAGTGTGCAGAATAAGCTCATTATTCTACACAGAATAAAGCCGTGTGTGTGTGTGTGTGTGTGTGTGTGTGTGTGTGTGTGTGTGTGTGTGTGTGTGTGTGTGCGCGCGCGCGCGCGCGCGCGCGCGCGTGCGTGCGCATGTGACCCCCTCTTACTGTCAGGCTGTTTGTATCTGTGTGCATGTGTGCATGTATGTGTGCAAATGTGCATGTGCGCGCGCATGTGTATGTCTGTGTGCCAGATGGTAATAAAAGAATGACTTATTCTTGGAATCTTGATTTTCTTGTGCGTTCGTTGCTGCGTTTGTGTGCATGTCCATGCGCACGTGTGCGTACGTAGGTATGTATATGTGAATGTATGCATATATGTGTGCATGTACGTACGTATTCATATATATAATGTTGAGTTATTTATGATCACATATTTCTTCCCTTTTTTAGCATGGAAGTATGTATTGACGAAAGGACCAGCAACCTGGTGAGAGGCATTGTGGCCAAGCGGTTACGTGATCTACGTTGAATGTGGATGCCTGGTCCTGGAGCCGTTGAGAGGATGTCATTTCCGTCTTGTTGTTTGGAGAAGATGGCTTTGTCTGTGCTGCTCCATATTTCTGTCAGCGGTAAGTGGCTTTGACTATACCCCTAAGTCATGGTGTGCAGCCTGTATCTGTTACAGCCTTTCATTCCTTTGTGGATATACTTATAGTGTTCTTTTTATATGTAGAGAGAGAGAAAGAGAGAGGGGGGGGGGGGAAGAAGACCTCCCCCTTCCCCCCCTCCCCGCCTCCAAAACAAAAAACAAACAAACAAAAAACAACAAATAAAAACAAACACATCAATCTGTCATATTCCAAATTTTCGGAACGGTCTCGTTCCTTCCTTAAGGGGTAACTTGTTTACATGTTACCAGGGTCACTCTTACGCAGCTTTTATATGACGCAAGCAACCCTTGACGTACATGTTGTGCTGTTGTGTTGTGCTGCAAATTCATAATTCATAATAAACCAATAGCCAACTGAATCCTCACACAAACTCATTTTGATAAACACCAACTCCAATCCAATATTTCAAACAGGGGGGAAACGACAAAAAGATTCACACAGCTTTACTCCCAACACTCAATCGCAACATTCGCTGGACAGAATGGCCACTGGATTTAAGTGACCGTCACTCTGCCGTGTCTTTGATCAGCCCTGCCTGGCTTTTCATCATATTGTAAAGTATTGGCGTTTCACTCACGGCCCCGTCAGCTGCCCTTGACGCATGGTCTGGACACACCATTTCACTGGCTTCTGACAAGAAAGCAGATGTGGCCATTTTTATGGGCAAGAAAACGGGGAAAAGATAGTTGTGATAAGAGTATTAGCTGAAGAAAGTTTCCGGATTTTAACTGGGTGGTGAGGACGGTGCAAAAGCGTACAATGTTGAGTACGGAGAGAGGTTCGAAACAGAAAAGGCACGGTAGATTGATAGTGTTGTGTGTGTAGGCCTAGGTGTGTGTGCTTGTGTGTTTGTGTGTGTGGATGTATGTGTGTTTGTATGTATGTGTGTGTGTGTGTGTGTGCGCGCGCGCGCGTGTGTGTATGATTGTCGACAGTTGATGATAGATTATGATTTTTGTGGAGTCGTTCCTGTATATGCCATTTTCCTGTCTTTCTATATAGTCGTCTATAGATTATCCCACACTCTCTTTGTCTTTCTTTATCTGTCTTTCCCTTTTCCTCGCCACCCCCCCCCCCCCCCCCCCGCCCCCTCTCTCTCTCTCTCTCTCTTTCTCATTTTCACTCTTCATACGTCACTCCTTTCTCCATTACATTCCAGTCATAACCATGAAATTCACAAAATGGGCATGACAATTAATTTTCTGTTACATTCCATTTAAAATGTATTTTATGTAGATTCTGTTGAAACGCACTGAATCAAATTCTAATTGGACTGACTCTAGCTTGGAGAGGATTTACTTTTTTGCTTTTCTTGTAAGTTTCACTACCCTCTGCTTTTCATGAATCCACCAGATGCAGAATACATGCAAACTGGAGAATAATCATTCCAAGCTGTTTCGGTTTTACCATGTCTGCGCGTCACAGTTGAAAGGCAAAGGTTATCTTGAATAGAGCCAGGAACACCCATTGTTTCTCTCCATTTTTATTCTGATCTGTTCACTTGATTTCATACAGAAATATGTATTCAGACAGAGTGGGCCTTAATCTAGAAAAGTGTGGGCTGATCTCGATTGCTTTCGGTATTTCTTATTCGATTGTTAACCTAATTTAGAAGAAACGCGTACTGCTGCTCTTTGTAAAACAAAGGCACATATCAACTACAAGCCATCGCTCCTTTGAGCTTCCAGTCAGCTTTCACAGGCAGATAAGAGACAAAGAAATAAACCCACCAACATTCGCAATAAATCGAGCGCCAAATGCTTAACATGTGCACACAGCCATACGGGCGGAAGAAATGCGAAAGTAAGCAGTCACGATCAGTCAGATTGGAGTGTTTGATCATGGCGCAAGTTTCAGGTGAGTGTCAACATTACACGACGGCACAAAAGCAGCAGTATGAACAGGCAGGTTTCCAGTGTGGCCCGACCTTATTCTTCCGTATTTTTGTTTGACTAGTTCTTCACCACATCCACATTCCCCCTTCTTTCCATCTCCTCACCATTTCGTTAAGTTGGCACATGGTTTCTTGCCCATGATGAAGGGGCACACAAAAGTCAGCTATCCTTCCCCCGTGCAATAAAGTTGGTTCGTTCGTTCTGATAAAGTCCTAGCTGCCTGGTTTATCATGCTGGGCTCTTGACAAATCCAGACTGAGTATGGTCATTGAACGACCCATGATGGCAGATGTGTGGCATGAGAGAGATATATTTTAATGTGCTTTGACCATAGCATGCATATGTACGTGGGAGTGGAGAGGAGGGCGGGCAGCAGCGGTGCTGGTAGGAAATGGACGAACTTGAAAGAAAGGTGAGACAGACAGACGGAGAGAACACACCTGCGTGCGCGCGTGCACGTGTGTGTATACGGTGCGTGTGACGTCAGAAGATGGCAATCAGAGCGGCTGTGTCACACCACCGCTCTGCTTGACCTTTAATGTCTGACGCTCACCCGTGGTCACTGACCTCAAAACGAAAGTCAGCTTGTCATGCAATGTGCGAAGCAACCTTCACCAAAGTGAAACCTCTGTCAGCTACAGCAATGCTCCGCGTTGTTAAAAAAAATCCTGTATGTAACCTACGTCAGTGACGACAGAATCATTGCCAACAGGTGACACACACAGCCACCGTTCAATGGAATAATTCCCAGTGACAAGTGGTCGGATTTTGAACGGATGGATGTTTTATGAGTCCTCAGGAACTTCCGACCATGACTTCATCTGAACAGTTACAAATACTGTCCACGTTCTGGAAGCACGGTGTGACGAGAACTAGTTGGTTACGAAACAAAAGACGTGAAGATAAGAAGGCGTCAGACAATAAGGAGCTCGGACTTTTCATCCTTTGGAATGCGTCTGTTCTGACTGACATGAGACGTGGTGCATAGCAAATGCACTGCACTTGCTTTTGCCGAATATGCTTTCATGTAATGAAGTGTTTTACGAATATTCAGACACACTTTAAGTGCTACATAGACGTATACACAATGATACTTCCAGCATTTAGCATTCTCACTATACAGTCAAACGCCACTTACCAGACTTAGTGCAGGGTTGTTCCTAAAGTCCTCTGGTACGCAACCCTTCTTGCTCTCTTCCACTGGAAAGATCTTCCCAGAGGGTGGCATAGATAGAGCATTAGCAGACTTGCACGTTCTGTCATGCTGTATTTGTGTCATCCTGTACGTTGCTGGTGTTTGTCTCCAAAACACCTCAACCGACATCTGCAGGTGAGTTGCCATGCTTTCTGCCACTGAGTAGAGATGGCTAGGTGCAGACCACTTGTCCCCATCAGCAGGAAAGTATGGGGCATCTATCTCCAGAAGGATTCGGTCTCAGTTCAGACCCATTAAGGCTTGTACCTGGACCTCATTGAAGAAATGGCCCAAACCACTGATCCTGGGCATAAGATTCCCCCATGAAGTAGTGATGATATTCTCTGTGATTTGGAGACATGTTGCCTCACCGAATGAAGGAAGTGGAGGTAGGCCTCCACTCCACCATCATCGGGGATCCATCTGCAGTGGAGAACAAGCACATTCCTCAACTCCATCAGTGGGAGTAACTGCTCCAGTACATCTGCCTGGGAGGCCCATAAATGCCGAGGCACCGAGTGATCGAGTCCTATCTCACCAAAGCCTAGTACTTGGGTGGAACGGATCAACTCACTCAGGTTGCAAAAGGCTTCATTCATTTATGCCTTTGGAATCTGGCTACAATATTTTGGATGGAATCCAATTGTGACCACATCCTTGGGAAAACTTGGCAAATTGTTCCAATGAAGGATAGGTGTATGGACTGCAGAAGGAGACACAAGTACCCACAAACTGAATTTCTTTGCTGAAGCCCACTGACGTGCCATCCAACTCTGCTCGTGAACCAGCATTCCTTGGCAAACATATGCTATTGGAAATTTGGTCCAGGTGGAAATGTGAGTCGAGGTATGGGGCCTATTACACCTCACCTCCTACCGCCTCACCTCCTTAGAAACTGGTTAATCTTGCCGAAAATATACCAGATGTTCTGGCTGCAGCTGAGCCACCAACAGCAACACGGCCTTCTAGTGAATCAAAACTGCCACTGATTTCATAGGCACAGGCGAAATTCCCTTGGCACCTGCTCCCCCAGATAGGTACAAAAGGCTTCCATAGCCTTTTGCTGGTGATCTGACATAGAAGAAGTGTTATTGCTGTCAGTGAGGAGATGCTGCATCGGAGCAAACTCCACTGACTCTTCCAAGGTGCCTGGGTATCCCAGCAGCCAGTGAGTAACCTGTTTCTTCACAGGAACCATCCGTGATGTATGGGAGAGTCTCTCGTCATAAATCTCATGTACATGACTTTGGAATGCATGAGCCCTCCTGTCCCTTGTCATTAAATCCCAGCACCTAACATAAATATCTGTCTAGAGCTGATGTAGATGCCACCTCCAAAGGTGTTGCCTTGGATTGAACTGCCACTTCCATCCTCAACTGTCCTGAAGAGGAAGAGATAGCTGTTCTCACACATACCACCCTAGGCTATTTGGCCTCGACTGACTCGTACTCCGACATGACTCGATGGGATGCACTGACTCGCATGAGTTTTTATGAGCCTGACGGGCCTCGTGGGCATCTCTACGGCGGCAGTGCACTGAGTGCCTGATTTTTTCCATGCCCCTTTTCCGGTTAGTCTGAAAATAGTACCTTGGGAGAATCCAGCATTGCAGGGTCCAGTTCATTGAGCGTGAACTCCACTGGGCCTGTGACTGGAAGACTTGTGTCTTCCTTCACGGGATCTTCCATGGCGTTTCCGACCCAGCACTCCAACCCTGGATCCATCTGCAAACGGATGTCTTGTCGGCATTGTCTGTCGGCTGGGCTGGTTTTCTCACCAGGCTCTGAACGTGACCCACATGGTCCCAGATCAAGGGGACCCCTTTAGTTGAAAGGTGCTCAAAGCCCACACAGCCTCTTTGAGCCATTGGTTGGATGCAGACTTGTTATTTTCTGGAGGTACTTTGCCTTTTAAGCCAATGAGACCAGCCTCAACAGACAATCTTCCCTTATTGCATCAGGTATTGGTCAGAGCCAAAGCTCTCTGACCAGAGCCTCTGCTGGCTGGTACAGTTAGTTTTGGGCCAACAGTACCTCTGTGCAGGCCCAAGCGCTCTTCCTCATTGTGGTTTTTGCTACCATACCTACAACACACCAGAAAAAGACATTAAATACAAGATTTCCAGTTGTACTTGTGAATGTCAAGTGTATCTTTAGTGGTGATATTGACACATGATCTATGGAGCCACTCTTGACAGTAGTTGCACTTTATCATGAATCTAATGCTCCAGGGTTTTCTATAGATTTTTTTTTTTTTTTTTTTTTTTTTTTTTTTTTTTTGCTGCCCCATCATCTGCGCCGTTTCAGTGGCATTACTCCCACGCCATTCATTTAGATTCCCCCATACACGGCCACACCCGGGTTCATCCGTCGCAGTTCCAGCGTCGGCAGTCCACAGGGAACCATCGATGTTGGGTCGCCTGGAGGCCACACACCAGAGGAGACCCTGCACTGCTGCTGAGTCACTTCGGTGGTGTTCAGTGGTGCCTGTTCTGTTTTAACGTACTTAGGACACCACCTACTAAGCCCCCTACTAACGACAATAATGGCTCAGTCGCGGAGCCAGACTGAGTGAGCGTCTCTCCCAGAGTGGAGACCGCCACCACGTCCCTCAAACAACAGCCCCCCATGAATCTGCTGACGCCGACGACCTTGACAGAACTCACCCCAAGCACGGAAGTGGAGGGGTATCGAAACTGAGGTCACCATGAGAGCAGGCCACAGACTTTGAGACTATTTTGTTTTATATTGATGACGATGAAGGAGGAGGAGGATGACAATAATGATGACGATGTTGCTATGGACGTCCATTTTGGTTTGGGACTGCGTGACAAGGCTGTACTCTACCCTTCCTGTCATAATGATATCCCGGCATTAACCAGGCCCGAGAGATACAGACACTTGCAGTGTTGGTCAGGTAATTAGAGCAACACACCCAAAGACGCATCCTTGAAGTGGATGACACTCGACTGTATCGTCCCAGTCTCCCCATTTAAGCCCACAGCACACTCAACTCTGGGTAGGAGCTGGCCACGGGCCGAAAAACCCACCTCCGCTGGGATTCGAACCCGCGTCCTCCCAGCCGTCAGTCCGCGACGCTAACCACTTCGCCACGGTGGCTGGTGTTTTCTATAGATTTAGTAGACCCCTTGTTTGTCTTCCTCTGGTGTCTTCAAGCTTGTCTGCTACTACCTGTGACTATGCGAACTATCCAAGCGGGAATATTTCTATCCCTGCAAGGCATAAGTCTGTCATGGTTTGTCACAAAGAAGCTTAGCCTGATATAGGTATGCTGAAAGATTTTTCACAATGATGCCTGGTCCTTTCCAGGGAGAAGAGTTTCTTGCTCTTGCCTTTGTGTATTGCTGCGTCAAGAAGATACACCACATCTTCTTCAAAGTATGACCAGAGTAGCACTTTGAGGTCACAATCCCTCTTCACAGTCCTTAGTGATGTCTTCAGTTTCTCTCTGGTGACACTGTGTGCTTTTTGCAAAGTATCCACCAGATGTGACACATACTTGTCTGTGCTGTCAAACTTCTTACCTGGGATGGGAAACACCAACTGCGCCGGCGTATTCATCTCTCTTCCCAACCTTACCTTGTGAACCAAGTCGTCCTGTTGACTGATGACTGAATGGCTCCAGATGTTTGTTGTATGTTCTCATCCCATCTGTTCTGTACCTTTCCAAGGAAACAACGTACTGCCTCCATCAGAGTTTGATTGTACCATTCCACTTGACTGTTCAACAAAGGCCTGTAAGGGGTTGTTCCAGCTTATGTATTTGTAAAGTTTGGCACAAGGCTCTCAAAGTTTTGTCCTGGTCTGAGAACACTTGAAGTGAACAACCGAACCTTGAGAAGAATTCGTTGAGCCGTCAGCTCAGCTTTCTGAGAAGGAAGGGGAACACATTCAACCCACTTGGTGAACTGATCCACTATTATGAGGACGTGTTCGTCCCCTTTTGCTGTTCTTGGTAGACGCCCAATGAAGTTGATTTGGACTCGTTCCATCGGTGCTCCTGCATGATACTCTGTCATGGGAACTTTTCTGCAGGTTTTATTTTTCTTATTTCTGCTACAGACGTCGCAGGTCAGCACGTATGTCTCCACATCTCTGGAAAGTTGGACCCAAAAGAACTCTTTCAGTTTTGCCTGAAGGGAGATCATACCACTATACTGCTTTTTGTTGCAGGGAAGATGGCACCACTAACTCCAAATCCTTTGAGTCAATTTGGCGCTTGAACAGCATTTTGTCTTTCGGCAAGAACAAGTCTCTGTTCACCCAGTAATACTTGGTATTCAGTGCAGCTAGAAAAAGCTCTCCTTCGTCAGGTTCTGCTCCTTCTTCCAGGTACTGAATAATGAACAAAGGTCGGGATCCTTCTCTTGTTCAGCCTGATGTTCCTTATGCATAAAACCCCAAGAAGCAGGGGTTTTAGCTGTGGCTTCTTGAGCCAGTTCTATATATTGTAAGTTCTGACAAATACACAGTTGTCTTGAACTTAAGTGTCAAAACTTGTACTGTCCGAAAGTGTTATTTCGCAGGTCCTAAGACCTTCGAGACCGAAACCACATGGTTCACTTTGATAATTCTTGTGGGTAATCTGACCCCTAGTATTGGCCTTAGTTGGAGTTTTCACAGCTGCTCCCTCAGATTCGTGAGAACAACTGCTTGGAATAACCTTCACACTCCCTTCTCTATGGTGTTGATTCCCCACAGCAGCTACCGTGGTCCAATCTTGCTGGAACCACTTCAGAGAAGCCTCTGTCCGTCAGGTTGGTAGCTTAGTCCACTCACCTGTGTGCCCACCACATATGGTGGACATGTAGTCAGTTTGTCAGGTATCCTGGATGAAGCACATATGTGTTTCCATGCTTTGATCCTGAGTGATGCTGCACTATCTTGTGGTATTGTGCTCACTCCTCCATCCATCATGCCAACTGACCTTGATGGTAGTGCAGTACTGCCTGTTTTGGTGTCAAAGGAAAAGTGCCTAATACAATTACTTTCTCAACACCATCATGTACCTAATAAAGGACTGCTCATATAGCAACATCACTGGCATCTGTATCCAGGATGAAGGGATCCCTATTATTGGGTAATGCCATAACAGGGGGTCTGTCAATGCCATGAAAAGTCTTTTGAAGGATTGTTGCTGTTCTGTTCCCCACCAAATTTTATTTATTCCAGTGATGCTGTACAAAGGTGGTCTCCTCCACAAAATCCATGAAGAACGTGCGATGGTAGGTGGTGAAGCCAAAAAACCTTTCAATGTCTTTGATTTTGTTGGGACGGGCCAGTCAGCCACTGTGGCAGTGAGGCAGACAGTGTGCAAACTCATCAGCAGCTGAGGGCAAAAGCGAGATATGATTTTAAAAAGAGTAAGCAACAAACCTGGAGAGATTTTTGCTCCTCGTTGACCTCCAACACACCCAAAAAGAAAGTGTAGAGTTTTAAAGAAAATCAAAGGGAAAAACGCTTGTCCAACATTACACCATCGGAATCTCTCAGATGCTCTGATCACAGAAAAGAAGGCAGTTGCCAGTTTGCTTGTCTCCACTGTTGAACCCTAATATGCATCTGCCAATAAATTGGCCCTTTTCCTCAAAATCAAAAGCCTGAAAGAAAAAAACACCCTGCAACGTGTCATCTGACAACACTGAAAACTATAAACTACCATTTACTCTGAACGAATTAAAATTTGCTGTTCAAACCTGTACAGATTCCTCTCCTGGACTGTCTGAGATTCATTACAAACTTTTGAAACATCTTCCTGAAACCTGTCTAGAAACTCTACTTAAAGTTTACAATCATATCTGGACCACAAGCTTTTTACTAACCTCTTGGCGGAAAGCCCTCACAATCCCTGTACCAAAACCGAGAAAAGACCTCTCTAACCCTCCAAACTACCGCCCAATTGCACTGAGCAGCTGCATTTGTAAACTAATGGAGAAGACGGTCAGCGGTAGACTGACGAGAAACTAGAGACCAACGGCCTTCTGGCGAAAGAGCAGTGCGGTTTCCTCAAGCATTGGTATATCGTTGACTATCTGGTCCATCTGGAAACCACAGAATGAAACGCTTTGGTAAACAAACAGCATGTGGTGGCCAGATTTTTTTTTATTTGGAGAAAGCCTATGATCCCAGTTGGACATTTACCATCCCTTCTTATCTTTACAACCTCCCGAGGACACCTCCCCCAGTTTATCCACAATTTCTTGCAAGACCAACAGTGCAGTTCCAGGTGAGGATCGCCACCGCTCTGTTCGACATTTCACGAGCAGGATCTGGGTGTTCCTCAAGGGAGCATTCTGTCGCGGCTCTCTTCAGCATCAATATTAACGACATCGTCCAATCAGTTCCGAAGAGATCAGACACCTCTCTGTTTGTAGACGATTTCGCTCTCTATGCAACTGGCAGCACGAATGCCAGCATCCAGTGACGGCTCCAGCTTCACATGGACTAAATTCAGCGTTGAGCAGAGGATAACTTTTTATTTATCCACGAAAACTCATTGTATCCATTTTCACAACTTTCGACAATTCTATCTTGACCCTGAAATCCGTCTGGGAAAATCCACCATCCCTGCGGTCAAGGAAGCCATATTTCTGAGGATCGTTTTTGATCAGAAGCTGAATTTCCTCAGCCACATTAAACAGCTGAAAACATCCTGCCAAGAAGCTGTGAACATCATCCGAGTCGTGGCACACATGGACTGGGTCGTTGATAGGAAAACACTCTTGCACCTCTACAGTGCAAAAGGGGGGGAAGGGTTCAAAAGTGAGGGATCCACACAATCAACAAAGCTCCTGTCATGAAAACACTCAGCAGTTTTTCCAGAGTGCGCGTGTTCCTGCTATGCCCCTCCCCCCTCAACTCAATTAACCCTCAACCCTGCTCGTTTATCTGCCAGGGGGTTGAGTCGGACGTGCTTAACGGAGCTCCGCTTATTTAGTAAATTACTAAAGTCAGAGTCAGTACCAGTCTACGATATTTGCACACTCAGTAGGCAGGAGCTATGCCAACAGTACCGTTGATTTTCAGGTCGGTCTGTGGTGGATTTGTGACCACTTTCATCGTTTTTATGTCCAAACGTGTGAAGGAAAAGATGGCCATGAGACAACGGACATTGAAACTTGTCAACAGGTAGGCCGGTGTCGTGGTTGGAATGCTCCTCTCCTACCTGTATTTTGCAACCCTGTTATACAGGTGTGGGGATATTGAGCTGAACTCAGGACCTCACAGGTCGGGAAGACAGCCACAGCTGACAAGTGTAAGGCGTCGAGTCAGTGTTGACAGCAGTACGTCAGTGGAGGATGGTGTCCAGTCCGCGAAACAGACAAGTGGAACAGGTGGGAGGGAGGAGCCAGAGCCGTCCTTGAAAGATGTTGTGTGCATGCTGAAGGGTTTGAATGACAAATTTGACGGCATAAAAGAAGACATGAAGAACATGAGTGACTTGTGTGCAAGTCTCAAAGATGACGTTTCAGGACTTAAAGAACTCTCCAGTTTGAGACGAGAAAACGAGAAATTAAGAAATGGAAACGAAGATCTGCAAAAGAAGGTCGACGCTCTGGAACTAAAAACTGACAACTTAGAAGGGAGATCAAGAAGGAATATCATTTTAGTGTATGGCCTTCCAAAGAAAGAAAATGAAAACTGGCAAGATTGTGAGGACTCGTTGTGCAAAGTGGTAAGGGACAAACTGGAACTTGATGGTGGCGTACCATTTGACAGAGTTCATCGTGTCAGCAACAAGCCCAATGCAGCGATGGTGGCCAGGTGCACCTTCTACAAGGACAAGGAGAGGATCCTGAAGGCGAAACGCAAACTACAAGGAAGCAACGTCTTCATCGGGGAGGACTTCTCTCAACGAGTGCGGGACATCCGAAGAAAGCTGACTCCTTTTCTGAAGACAGCAAGGAACGAGGGGAAAAAGGCGACCATGGTTTTCGACCACCTGGTGATCAATGGCAAGAAGTTTGTCCTGGGCAATAATGACAATGTGTTCAAAGCAACCTAGGGAGTCGGCCGGCCCAGTCACAAAGCAAGACAGTCACCGTCTAAATTGTCCACCCACCCTGTTTCGCCAGGTAATCATCAAAGACAGTCACCGGCACACAGCAGTGTCACAAGCAATGGCAATGACAGGACAGGGTCGGTTAGCGCTTGCCGTGCACGTGAAAACTATGACTTCATAAACTGTGTTAGTGTTGACGCGGGCTGTCCGCACACGGATTGTTCAAACGATGTTGATTTTGACAGTGTTCACAGGAATGAAGAAGAAAAGGATGAAAATGCGACTAACGATGATAACCATTTTGACACTTTGGTGTTTCAAAGTGTGGATGATAAGCAAAATAAGCCCACAGACAGTGTGGAAAATGCAGGAAATATATCTTTTCTTCATTGGAATATTAGTGGCTTGATTTCAAAGTTAAATGATTCAGAATGTATTGAATATATTTCTTCCTTTGACTTCATTTGTTTAGTGGAAACATTTGTTGAAGAGTTTAAGTCTGATGTGTTTAAAGATCACAGAGTTTATGTCAAACCAGCAGTTAGACTTTCTTCTCGTGGGCGACGATCAGGGGGAGTAATATGTCTCATTAAAAATGAACTTATCCCATATGTACGTTACATCCCTTGTGGCTGTGGTCAATACTTATCATTTGTGCTGGACAGAAAACTGTTTAACATTGATAAAGATATATTATATGTTTGTGCGTATGTGCATCCAGAGAATTCCCCATACTATGTGTCTTTTGATGTCAATAATGGTATTTGTGCACTGGAAGAATGTCTTGTTGACAATGTTTTATCACTTGGTGATGTTTACATATTTATATGTGGTGATATGAACAGCAGAATAGCAAATAATATACCAGATATCACAGATGAAACTGATTTAAATTTTCTGCATAAAAAGTATCTGTCATGCATAGAAATAAACCGCTGTTCTGAAGATGAAACACTGAATTCCTATGGAAAATATCTACTGAACATGTGTAGTAGTCTTGGTTTGTACATATTGAATGGTTTATGTAACGGCGACCGTGATGGACGCTATACATATATATCTGAAACGGGCAGTAATGTAAATGATTATTGTATTGCATCAGTAGACCTTTATGATTTATTTGTTAAGACAAAATGTAGATTACACGTACAAGAGAGGATAGAATCAGATCATCTTCCGCTGGAATTTTGTATTGAGAATATAAATAATGTGACCAAAAAATATGTAGAAAAAGATTTAAATTCATTTATTGAAAATTTTGAATGGAAATCTGATTATACTGAGCATTTTGTAAGTAATATCAAATGTTTTGAAACACAGCGAAAGTTAAATGCAGCGACTCAGTTAATGGACGCAGATGTTGATATGAGGCTGGATATGTTTAATGACATTTTGAAACAGCAAGCGGAATGTATGAAACTTAAGATATTTATTAATCGTGAAAGGGCTGGCAACGATTGGTTTGACCAGGAATGTAAAAGTGAAAGGACCAATTTACGAAGACTTCTGAGAAAGTGTGGGATTACTCGTGACAAAGATGATAAGAATATTTTTTTGTCAGAAAAGAAAGGAATATAAGCATTTGTTAAGAAAAAAGAAAACGCTGCATAATAGTGCAATGCTAATTATGTTGGAAGAATCATCTAAAAATCAAAAAGACTTCTGGCACACTGTCAAAACGTTTTCTCAAAGAAGAGTACAGCATCAGAACAAAATTTCTGTTGATGAGTGGTTTTGCCACTTCAAAAATATTCTTCAAAAAGAGTCTTGTAATGAAGAAACATTTAGTAATAGTATAGATCCTGATGAAACGGGCACGATTTTAGAAAATTATTTTGTAAATGAAGAAATGGTTAACGATTCACATCCTATTTTGGACAGTCCTATTTCGAAAGAAGAAATACTTTTTGCCATCAGAAAACTTAAGACCAATAAAGCTGCCGGTCCAGATCAGATAACTGCAGAAATGTTGAAACATTCGGGAGACTATGTGATAGATTCTTTCTGAAATTGTTTAATAACCTGTTTGAAAAAGGCATATATCCTGAAAGCTGGACTGAATCCATCCTACTGCCATTATATAAGAAAGGGGATATTAATGATACCAATAATTATAGAGAAATTTCATTATCAAATGTTAGTGGTAAAGTTTATAGTTTTATCATTAATAGCAGGTTACAAAATTGGATAGAGCAGAATAATATAACAGGCGAACAACAAGCAGGCTTTAAGAAAGACTACTCTACCATTGATCATGTATTTACTTGACTAGCAGCCATTCAAAAGCAATTTGCTTATAATCGCAAACTTTACGTGGCATTCATTGATTTCGAAAAGGCCTTTGATTCCATTTCGAGAAAATTACTGTGGCCAATTTTGAGAAAAAATGTGGTAAAGGGTAAATTATTTCAGTGTATTAAAAGCATGTATAAGGATGTAAAAGTGAAGGTTAAATGTGGGGCTAAATTTAGTGATTATATATATTGTACTGAGGGAGTTAAGCAGGGCAAAGACACTAGTATCTCTCACTGGGAATTCTAGTGTCTATGGGCAGGGGGATGTCTGTAGTCTGGTGTTGTTTTCTCTTTTCATAAATGAATTAGCGCTAGAGATAATCAATAATGGTAGACATGGTGCAATTTTTTTCAGAATTCCTTGTAGAGCTATTTATACTTCTTTTCGCAGATGATATAGTGTTGCTATCTGAAACTGCCATTGGACTACAAACTCAGTTAAACAGTTTCTACAATGCTGCTGAAAATCTCCAACTGAAAGTAAACATGGAAAAAAGTAACGTAATGGTCTTTCGTAAAGGAGGATTTTTAGCTGCTCATGAAAGATGGTATTATGGTAACCAAAAAATGCATGTTGTAAACACATTTAAATACCTCGGAATTTATTTAACAACAAAGTTGAGTTTCAAATTTACATGTCATGATTTGGCTTCAAAAGCTAAGAAAGCAGTTTTGGGTATTTTGAGCATTTTGTACAAATTTGAAAATAACTATGTAAAGCTTTTTATGAAACTGTTTGATAGCAGGTTACAAAATTGGATAGAGCAGAATAATATAACAGGCGAACAACAAGCAGGCTTTAAGAAAGACTACTCTACCATTGATCATGTATTTACTTTACTAGCAGCCATTCAAAAGCAGTTTGCTTATAATCGCAAACTTTACGTGGCATTCATTGATTTCGAAAAGGCCTTTGATTCCATTTCGAGAAAATTACTGTGGCCAATTTTGAGAAAAAATGTGGTAAAGGGTAAATTATTTCAGTGTATTAAAAGCATGTATAAGGATGTAAAAGTGAAGGTTAAATGTGGGGCTAAATTTAGTGATTATATATATTGTACTGAGGGAGTTAAGCAGGGCAAAGACACTAGTATCTCTCACTGGGAATTCTAGTGTCTATGAGCAGGGGGATGTCTGTAGTCTGGTGTTGTTTTCTCTTTTCATAAATGAATTAGCGCTAGAGATAATCAATAATGGTAGACATGGTGCAATTTTTTTCAGAATTCCTTGTAGAGCTATTTATACTTCTTTTCGCAGATGATATAGTGTTGCTATCTGAAACTGCCATTGGACTACAAACTCAGTTAAACAGTTTCTACAATGCTGCTGAAAATCTCCAACTGAAAGTAAACATGGAAAAAAGTAACGTAATGGTCTTTCGTAAAGGAGGATTTTTAGCTGCTCATGAAAGATGGTATTATGGTAACCAAAAAATGCATGTTGTAAACACATTTAAATACCTCGGAATTTATTTAACAACAAAGTTGAGTTTCAAATTTACATGTCATGATTTGGCTTCAAAAGCTAAGAAAGCAGTTTTGGGTATTTTGAGCATTTTGTACAAATTTGAAAATAACTATGTAAAGCTTTTTATGAAACTGTTTGATGCACAGGTACAACCAATTTTATTATATGGAGTAGCATATGGGGACTTAAGAAAGATTCACAGATAGAAAAACTACATTTGTTTGCTTTAAAAAGATTTCTTGGTGTAAACTGGCGCACTCCAAATGAAATGGTCTATGGAGAGCTGGGAAGATTCCCATTATTTGTGAATTCTTTCGTGAGATGTGTTTCCTACTGGCTAAAATTAACTCGTATGAATGATGAAAGATTGTGTACCTCCTGCCGGAAACGGCATTTCATTGGCTAGCAGACGGCGGTCTAATGGCGAGATGTCGTATCACTGAGTTGTCGTGAAAAACTTTGGCCGAGAAGAGCAAACAGATAGGCCTGGTTTGCATCAGTTTGACATGGTAAGTATATTCAACCAAACTGGGAGTAAAATACAAACTCCTCACATCGGCATGCCACACCCTTGAACTCGAATTCATAAGGATATTGGAATGCCACGCTGTTGAACTCAAATGTATAATGACATCGGCACTGTTTCATTGTTCATGTAAAGTGAGCACGAAGCTTGACTGGCCCTTTAACAGTACTACGGACATAACTGTGAACACGGCATCAACAGAAGCTCAACATAAACACAAGCACAACATCAACACAAGAACATCGCCAACACATTCACACACACACACACACACACACACACACACACCTTCCAGTCGCCTTCTGTTTCACAAACCTTTCCTCGTCCACCACCCTAACCATTCAAAGACCCCCCTTCCTCCCCCCTCCCCCACTCCCCCCCTCTCTTCTGAAACTGTTTATGAGGTCGACCCGTTTGACTCGTCTGTGACGCACGAGGAATGCCAGACTGATCGGCGAGTAAGATGCGCATGCTAACGAGAGAACAAAACGCCGCTGCATCCCCGTCAGCTAGTCATGTCCAATAAAGGATGCTTTTACGATCATACAGTCTTTGATTAATCGTGCTTTCCCGTGGGTTCTTCGGTAAGCTTGAGGGATAGAGGGGAGGGGGGGGGGGAGGCAGAGGAAGAGAAAGTCGCCAGTGGATTATTTACTCAGTTAATATCACAGCGCCTTTTTGAACGGGTGTAATCAAAGAAAATAAAAGGAACAAAACTATATGACTGCATATTAAAGGCCGAGAAAAAAAGAAAGAGAAAGGGACAGATAGACAGACAAACCGACAGACAGAGGGAAAAAATGTCATCTGTGTGTTGTGCAACCAATGAAAACCTTCCATGCGATTCGCTGTTGTCGCTGCTGTGTTTACCCCCCGCGCATGTCCTTTTTCAAGACAACGCTCTTCACACATCTCAGCACTGTGCTTAACAGAGGCAGGAAACGAAAGGGGAAACAGGAAGAAAAAAGAAAGGACAAACGAATCAATCAATCAATCAGTGAAAAAGAAATAAGAAAATATAGAAGTAAAGGATCTCTCTCTCTCTCTCTCTCTCTCTCTCTCTCTCTCTCGTTAAAGGGGGTTACTCTGTGCATTTGACGTGAGAAGACGTACGTTCGTGAGCTCCCGTAAAATTTGTCAAATTTGACATTTTACACTTGTGCCTGACAGTTGAAAATTGGTGTACAAGTACTTAAAAGCAATGCCAGTGTAGCCACTTACTTTTCGAGGTGCCTGTTGTGGTTTCTTGCCTGTATTCGTTGGTTTTATGTTGAAACAGACAACATTTAAAGCCGCCATCAGAGCCAGGAGTGTTGACACTGCGGAACAGGGTGCACGGTGTAATGGTTGGTGTGCTCCTCACTCTTTTGTACCTGGGAAATTTACTTCACCAATGTTGAGATGTAGAGTTGAACCCTGGACCCCTAAAGCAGGACCCGCTCCGACAGACGAGATTGACGAGTGGACAGAGGAGAACCAGCACCGAGCCATCAGAAAGTGAAAAACCGCCAGAAGAGCCAACATTGAGAGACATTATGTCAGTGTTAGGAAGCTTTCGATCAAACTTTGATGACCTGAAAAAAGACATGACTGACATGAGACATGATATGACTGAACTGAAAGACTCCCACGGTGAACTGAGGCAAGAGTTACATGACATGGCACGAGCAGTTCAAGATTTGAAACAAGAAAATGAAACATGAAAAGAAGAAAACAAAAATCTGAAAAAGAAGGTCGAAACCTTAGAATTCAAGACTGATGACCTGGAAGGACGACCCAAACGGAACAACTTGGAATTTCAAGACGTGACAAGAAAACTTGGCAAGACTGTGGTACATGGTAACTGACAAACTTGAAATTTCTGACACAATAGAATTTGACCAGGTACACCGTTTGAACGCTAGTCCTACATCACCCATTATTGCCTGTTGTACCTTTTATAAGGACAAACAAAAAGTATTAAGAGAAAAACGAAAGCTTAAAGGAACCAATCTTTTCATCGGAGAAGACTTTTCAGCTAGAGTAAGGGAAATACGAAGAGAGCTGACACCACACCTCAAGTCTGCCAGAACACAAGGGAAGAAGGTCACCATGGTATTCGATCATCTGGTGATCGATGGGAAGAGGTTCTTTCTAGGTCCCAATGACAACTTGACGGAGGCTACCTAGGGAGTCGGCCGCCCCTGTGGGTCAAAGTTGAATTTCTCTCCGGGTTCGAAAAGGGTCGTGGGCAAAAATTAGGGTTGTCACCGGTTTACTAGCGTGCACATGAACTGAGAATTGTAAAAACGTTGCCTTCCACTGGGGTGTTATGTGACACTGACCTTGTGCATGTGGGTAGGGTGAGAGGGGAACAAGTTGACCGTGTCGGTGACAGTGCGGCACGCACCCAGCCTGCTACAGAGACAGAGTGTGTTGATGACAGAGCACACAGGGTTTTGTTGTCAGGAAATGCTGAACATTCACGTGCCTGTCCAGTTGACGTTGCAAGGCTGAATGTGTCAAGAAAGTGTGTAAATGGCAGTGTGCAGAACGTGTGCGAAGAAAGGTATGAGGACGAGTCTGAAACGGAATCTATCGGACATGAAGAGACAGAACATGCAAACCAGTTATGTGAAAAGTTATATGATTATGCGAATAAATGTGATCGGATGAGAGATAACTGTGTAGAAAGTTCCGTTGAGTGTGAGATGGAGTGTATGGCTGAGATGACTGGGGAAAACTGTGACTGGAATGCTTATGTTTCTGATACTGTTGATGGAAATACAGCTGTGGATTACTCAGTTGTGGATGAATGTGCTGGAGAGGGGATGATTGAGGGAAGGGTGCAGGGTTGTGTTTGGGAATGTAATGAGAACTGGGTGGGGAGGGGTGATTGTGTGGGGTCGGCTTGCTCTGGAAGTGCTGTTAAAACTGAAAATAACGTACCATTTTTGCACTGGAATGTTTGTGGTTTGTTGTCTAAACTTGAAGATGCAGATTTTGTTCAGTTCGTCTCTACTTTTGATTTTATTTGTCTTGTTGTAACCTTCGTTGAAAAGTTTGAATCTTATTTGTTTAAAGAACAAAGTATTTATCACACCGGCAGTTAAGCTGACGCGACAGGGAAGATGTTCGGGTGGAATCATCTGTTTTGTTAGTAATACGCTTATTCCCTATTTGCGACACTGAAGATGATAGTAACTTTTCCATGTCTTTTGTGTTGGATAAAGAATTTTTTCACTTTCCTAATAATGTTCTTCTTCTTTGTGCATATATTCCACCTGATAATTCACCTTATTATTCTGCTTTTGATATTGACAATGGAATAACTATGCTAGAAGAAAATATTGTGAACAAATTGCTTATGTTTGATGATGTTGGTGGAGACCTAAATGCAAGAACTTCTGATAGTTCTCCTGTTCTTTTTGATGACTGTAGTCTACATGAAAACTGTGTGAATGATGATCAAAACATGATAAAAAGATGTTCTCAAGACTCTGTATTAAATTCATATGGTAAGAAACTGTTAGATATGGGCACTGCGTTAAGACTTCGTATTTTGAATGGATTATGTAATGGCGACCGTGAAGGTTGTTACACATTCATTTCTAACCAAAGGTGCGGTGTGAATGATTATTACTTTTCTGTAAATTTGTTCGAGTGTGTAGGTAAGAGTTTTGATGAACATGTTAGCTCATCTTCTATAAACAGAACACAAAAACATAAACGTAGAAAATAGTTTGATAAAATATATGGATTCAAGAAGTATAAAAGAAGATATTGAAGAAGCTGCTGATATGATAGACATTGATGTTGATTTAGCACTAGATAGGTTTCATGAGAAAACAATTTATATAGGTAATGACACACATAGGGAGTGGTTTGACCAAGAATGTAAGTTATCAAGACGGACGGTACGAAGACTTTATAGAAAGTGTGGGCTTACTTTAGATACAGGTGACAGAGATTTGTTTTGCATTGCTAGAAGAGAATATAAAAACCTAATTATAAGGAAAAAGGATTGGAATGAAGCATTAATAAAAGAACTGTTGAATTCTGTTAACTGTCAGAAAACATTTTGGGAAAAAAATGAACAAACTGTCACGAAGAAAAACACAACCACAGACTAACATATCTCTAGAAGACTGGTTTCACCATTTTAGAAATATACTTCAAAAAGATTTTGTAGAGTCAGCTGAACACAACATGTGAGATAAATGAATTTCTAGACAGACCAGTAACAAAGGAAGAAGTTATGTTAGCTATTAGAAAACTGGAGTGTGGTAAATCTTCAGGGCCTGATGGTTTAATTGCTGAATTGTTCAGGAATTCTGGTGAGTTTGTGGTTTTGTTCTTGGTTACGTTGTTTAATTATTTGTTTGATAATGGTGTATATCCAGAAAATTGGAAAGAATCGATAATTTTACCTCTGTTTAAAAAAGGTGATGTGAATGACACGAACAACTATAGAGGCATATCGTTATGTAACATTAGTAGTAAACTGTACAGTTCTGTCATAAACAATAGACTTCAGGAATGGATACACTTAAATGATATAACCAGCGAACACCAAGGTGGCTTTAAAAAAGATCATTCTACAATTGATCATATGTTTGTTTTGTTAGCCGCAATACAGAAACAGTTTGCTAATAATCGGAATTTATATGTTGCCTTTGTAGATTTCGAAAAAGCATTTGACTCAATCTCCAGGAAATTGTTATGGCCTTTTTTGTTAATGAATAGCGTTAGAGGCAAGCTCTATAGATGTATCAAAAGTATGTATAGTGAAGTAAAAGCTAGATTAAGAATTGGAGCCAGGTTATCAGATTATGTGAGCTGTACTTATGGTGTGAAGCAGGGTGATGTCCTTAGTCCTGTTTTGTTTTCTCTTTTCATCAATGAACTTGCATTAGAGATTAGACGGCATGGGTATCATCTGATGTGATAGAATTGTTCATATTGCTTTTTGCTGACGATATTATATCAGTGATAGGGTTGCAAAATCAATTGAATAATTTATATGCTGCAGCAATTAGACTAGAAATGAAAGTAAACATGGATAAAACCAATATTGTTGTATTTCGTAAGGGAGGTTATCTGTCTAGAAATGAAACATGGACTTATGGTAATGATAAAATCAGTGTAGTAAATGCTTATAAGTATCTTGGTATTTTCTTTTCAACTAGGTTAAGTTTTAGTTTCGCTTGTCGGGATTTAATGAACAGAGCAAAGAGAGCTTCATTAATTATTCTCCATATTATGTATCAGTTTAACTGTGATTCATTTAATATTTTTACAAAGCTTTTTGATTCGCAAGTACAACCGATATTACAGTATGGTGCTGAAATATGGGCATTTGAAAATGGTAGTGATGTTGAAAAAAATCATCTTTTTGCTATAAAACGTTATTTTAATGTTGATAATCGAACACCTAATGACTTTGTCTATGGAGAACTCGGAAGATACCCAATTTATTTGAATTCGTATGTAAAGTGTGTGAGTTATTGGCCGAAGTTAACAAGGATGGACAATGACAGGTTACCTTGCAAAGCATATAAAGTATTGTTAAGCTTAGATAATAATGGCAAAATGACGTGGGTGACTAACATACGTAAATGTTTGTATACATTCGGCTTTGCATATGTTTGGGATAATCAGGGCGTTGAAAGTATTAGCGGATTTCTTAAATGTTTCAAGCAAAGAATTAGTGATTGTAGGTGGCAGGATTGGCACGATCATATCCAGACTAGTGATAGATTTTTAGAATACAGAATGTTTAAGATTGGTAATAACGTGGAACAATATATTTTGATCAATATAAACAGATATGTCAGAAGTGCATTAATTAAATTCAGATTTGGTGTGTCAGATATAACCTGCCATCGATACAGATATAAGGGTAAAAGTTCAATGAATGTTTTATGTCGTTTGTGTAATGCAGCTGAAGAAAACGAAATCCATATTTTTGACTCACTTGTGTAAACAAAGTGAGTCTATGTTTTAACCCGGTGTTCGGTTGTCTGTGTGTGTGTGTGTGTCCGTGGTAAACTTTAACATTGCCATTTTATCTGCAAATACTTTGTCAGTTGATACCAAATTAGGCATAAAAATAGGAAAAATTCAGTTCTTTCCAGTCATCTTGTTTAAAACAGTATTGCACCTCTGGGATGGGCACAAAAAAATTAAAATGTTTTTTAAAAAGCCAAATTATGTGCAAACTGCATTTACTGTTATATTTATATATTTTTTTTTTATTCTCTAAACTTGACACTTTGATATGATATTCTGACACAACAACAGCAGTCATTTTTATCATTTTTTACAATAAAAAGCTTGTGTGTTTTACTCTCAGTGTACAGGGCTTTCACTATGTTCATTCGCCCAAGTGGTCTTTTTTGGAAAATACTAAAATCAATACGACGAGTGGACTTTATAGATCTATTGGCTGAGCCCTGAAGGTCATGGGCAAAAATGAATTGCGTACACATATTTATACATATTCAAAACGCGTGCTCATATTCTTCGCGAACGCGAACGACGCCATTTTGTTTCAAGTTGTTGACCTGCCCGTTCAATCCTATATTCAATCAACAACACACGATAACATGTGATGGAAAGTTGGAGAAGGAGACTGCTAAATATTTATTCAGACAAAGATTTGTGAACGCCTCATCACTTACTGGATTATGCCCCAAACTGCCATAAAAAATATCCATAGAATCAGTCGGAATTCACAGTTAAAAATAATAAACCATGAGAGTTAATACCCTTGAATTGATGAAACGCAAAAATTTCCAGTCTTGACTTTTCTCAAAATGAAGTCCTTTTCACTTCATACAACGTTTAAAAGTACTTGTACTGGGCTCTACATGTTATTAGTTTAACAAAATACTCAATTTTCATATCAACTTTAAAACTATAAAACTAGAATGAACATAAAAGAGAAATTGAATCGACCGTGTCAACCGGGTGTAACTAAACTTGTACATCTATCTAGATTCAGAGAAAACGGCTAAATGTTGCAGTGTCATTGTGGCGATAGCCACATCTCCTTTACCGCGGACTTAAAAAGAATTTTTATTTGTCCTTAAAGATTTTTTGAATGCCGAAGCTTTATAATAACAAATACAGAACACATTTTAATGATTAGATTTTTTTTTAAAGTGCATCACAAGTGAGTCTTGAAGGCCTTGCCTCTCTTGTGTTCTGTTGTTCTGTCTTGCATGATATAAGGATAAAACTGATTGAACACAAGGATTATCAAAACCCATGTGTTTTTAGATTGAATCTACTTATGACATCCAGAAATGAAACTGTCTTGACTAACTTGGTTTTATTTGTCTACAAAGCACTGAGGCTACTCTATATTTGTACAACTTAGAATGTAAGCATGTGTCACGTGTTATACTATTTTTGTTTACATTTGTTTAGAATGCATGTTCATATTATAAATATTCTCTGTGTACAATTATGTATACCCCCTTCAGACAGGGGCCGTGGCCGAATCTGAATAACATATTCGCATTCGCATTCTCTCTCGTTAAACATGTGAGGAAAATGAATGCAAATATTGATGAAGTATTGCTGTTTATCCTTAATGTGGCCAAGCGGGCTATGCTTGCTCCAATACTTGCCTCACGCAGAAGCTGTATTAGCTTGCCTCACGCACAAGCTGTATTAGCAGACGACAGTTTTCGCAACTAACCCACGCGTAGAATGTGTGACGTCACTCCGCTTACATCATTTTGTCCTCTTCGCCAGACAACCTACTCACGGCTCGACCAGTGTCGCATCGCGGTACGTCATTGGCTGAGCGGAAACTTGTGTTTCTCCACCACAAATTACAGTTACAAATTTATCTTAAAAAACCAACACTTCATTTTATACTCATTATAAAATAGGTGTTGAGCTCTTACTTTTGCAACTTATCCGACGTAAATCGGTTCAGGAATCATTTATAAATCTGTCACTAAACACCTGGTAAAAAACACAGTTACAGTTGTCATCAGATTTGGCCTGATTAGTGACAATCTGCTTGCAGCACACGTGACGGTCTTTGCAGTCCGCTTAACGTGCATAAATTGGCACAGTGAGTGATGAGTGGTCATTTCATACCTGGTCAGTCATCTGACCAGAGCTGCTCTCTCTCTCTTGCTGCGTCGCGGGCAGTGTGAGTGTGTCGTGTGTGTTCTCACAACGGCTAACATCTCGCAACGTATCGCTTTGTCTTCTCTTCTTAGGTCTTCTCTTTTATGTCTTCTTCTGTTCTTCTTTATTTCTTCACTTTAGTTTATAACTATTGTAAATAAAACAATAGAAAAACCCATTTGTGACTGGCCTCTATATATTCCTGGCCTGTGTATCGGAATTTTTCTTCTCTATCTTTTAGTACAGTAAATCATAATTAGTTAAGTCTTTTGTGCCGTCCGTACCCTATTATAACCACTCGGTACACAGCTACATTAATAAAGAATTGTTTCATTTGCTTAATGATAGTTTGTACGTGTGTGGCTATGTTCATCCGGTAAAGTCCCCTTTTTATTCTGTGTTCAACACAGATAATGGCATATACCTTTT